>NC_141026.1:15912500-16072500 GCF_052040795.2 Danio rerio
AATGACAAGTAAAACTTTTGTAAGAGAAATGCGTCAGCAATTCAAAGCAAAGACCCAATAGCGAACACACACACACAAATCACTACACAGGCATCGCGTCAGATCCACAACCCGAGATATTGTGTACAACAAATATTTAACTCGTTTGAATTCAACCGACGCAATCTAACGGCAATTCGTAGCTTTTTAATTTAGTGGCTAATTCGTATGAATTTGTATGATCTAATTCGTACAATTTAGTACGATTTGCTTATCCACCAATGATTGTTGGGGTTAGGGGTGGGGTTGGGTGCCACGCCTCCTTTTTAAAATCGTACAATTTCGTACGACTGAACACGAATTAGCCAATAAACTGACAAAACGTAAAATACTTTGTGAGATCAGGCAGGGTTCAACTTACAGTCGTTCTCGCAGGTTTAACCATTCCTTTGAAAACATATCCCAGCTTTATCAGGTTGTAGCCGAAGTAGTTTAAATTATAAATAGGCAGTGTTTATTCTGTGCTTTTTCACACAACTTATTGCGTTTTTAAATCCCCTACATTTCGATTTTTCACAGACCTATTGTGTTTTCATAGTATTCTCAGGCAAACCCCTCAGTGTCAGTTTGCTATCTTGCTTCTCTAAAAATGAAACTATCGCTAGGCCCACACGGAATTTGCGCGAGCAGAAATCCGCAGATTTCCACAGATTTTTAGGCCATCGAGTCTATTTATTTGCTTGAGTAAATGTGTGTGCATTTATATTTATTCAGTTTGTTTCAATAATTTCAGTAATATCACTGACTAATATGAAAGTGTTCGTTTCATTTATTTACAATACAGTTTGTAACGTAATATTTTCTGTCTTTTAATAGATATATGAGAGACTTGCTTTGTTTACCAAACAAGTAGATCTATATTGATTTGCATTGTAAATATTAAATAAATGTTAAAAAAAATTTATTGTTTTTCATTTCATGTATTAAGGTTTTATTTACGAAACTCTCTAAATAATTCCACAAAATTCTCTGCAGAAATAGCAAAAAATGTCCGCAGATTCCGTCTGGCCCTACTAATCGCTAATGTTATCATGAGAAAATATGTTTTGATCATTAAAATCATAGCTTAGCATTCTTATGACATGAGGATTCATGTCCACATTAATACATGCAATGACAAACGGACAGTTGACGTAATATGTGCAACTTTAGCATTTAGCTATAACGTACACAAACACAGCACAGCCTGAGTTGGTTTGATTTGGAAACCGTTTTAAACTGGAGATCACTTGTATCTTAAACTCAGATTCAGCGGGAAATATTCCACCAAATCAGATTAGAAAGAAAGAGCACACATAAATATATCTCATGTTGTGCTCATTAATCAAAGACTTTCATTGAAGAACTTCTAATACTGTGATGTTTTCCTAATCGTACTGTTGTTGAGTGTGGATATTCTGGAAAATCTTCCCTTTTCATCTTGAAAAAGCACTACTAAATGGTTTAAAAGAGCTGATCAAATTAGGAATATCATCTGTTTTATTTAAGCAGCTCTCCTTCAAATATTAAATGAATGATGACTATCATTTAAGGCTGGAAGCTGTCATTCCCCGAACACAGAGCAAGCAACTTTGGTGTTTGTTTCATGAAAACTATTGACTGGCTTAATATAGCGTAGACTCGTTTTTAATTATTCTGCTTGTAGGAAACAGTCAAGACACTGAGTGTTTTGATTTTAAAGGGATAGCTCATCAAAAATATATCATTTGCTGTTAATTTATTCATGTTAGGGCATTAGTAGAAGACTTTGAGCTTAAACTATGGCCTTTGGCGAGTCATGAACTTGGAGCTCAAAAAATGAATAAATACAGGCAAATTTAATCAATCCTAAAATGTCTACCATGAAGGTGGCTAGCCAGTTAAGTTTCTTTTTACTCCAATCCTGAGTTTTAGGTAACAACTTTAACCCTTGTGCACTGTTCAAATTTGCGACTCTTTCGTTATGTTCGGGATGAAAACATCCACCGAATGAAACTGCTGTAAAAATGCAGATTAATATTTAACTTTTTTTTTTTTTTTTTTTTTGCATAAATCTGTTAATCAACCTTCGTCCTGATCAAAACTAGTAAGTCAGGGGTACCCAAACTCAGTCCTGGAGGGCCGGTGTCCGACATATTTTAGTTCCAGCCCTAAATAAACACACATGAACCAGCTAATCAAGCTGTTTCAAGGTGTACTAAAACTTCCAAGCAAGTGTGTTGAAGGAAGTTGCAGCTAAACTATGCAGGACAGCAACCCTCCAGGACAGAGTTTGGACACCCCTGTACTAAACCGTTTAGAAAGACACAGGAATTTCACTCTTGAATTGCCAAGTTCATGAATAATGTCATTGATTTGGTGAAAAAAAATTATAATAAAAATATATTTCAATATAAAAAGTAATCGTGGACTGGATGTTTTTTTTTTTCCTTTTATCTCAGTCTTGGACATGTGAACGATTAGTAACAACATTGGCTTCGATGAATTGTTTGATTTTCATTTTCTCTCCCTAATTTACTGATGGTGGCTGTTTTTACCCCATTGACTAACATTATAACCACATTCGAGGGTGAATAAATACACAGTCTTTGTTTTTGTTTACTCCATGTAGTTCTGAGAGCTGAGATGCATATTTTGATTTTCTCAGACACATCCAAGTAAGTGAGCAAAGGTCACTCTCACACGTACATATATATATAATTTGCAGTTATACTTCATGTGCTTTCACACCTCGTCTTTTGTTTCAGAACCTGGCACGTTTCCCCGGTAAGCGTGGTTCATTTGGCATATGTGAATCCAGCAATCGTACTCCGATCTGCGCCAAAGCAATCGGTCCGAGATCGTCTGCATGCCTTCACACCTAGACTTTTGTTTTGGAGCCTGTCTCATTTCCCCAGTTAGCGCGTTTTGGCATATGTGAATCCAGCAATTGCGCTTGGATCCACGGCAAAACAATAAGTCCGAGAACGTCTAAATGAGGGGGTCTGGGCTCGATTGAAACGAACTCTGGAGCGGATCGATTGTAGCGAGAAAGCAAAATGGTTTGAAACAGGCTATATCATAGTGTATTATGGGTGTGTAATAATACGCATATGACCTATACCGCTATATGAAGAAAGAATTACGAGTAGCGCGGGATGTCATTCCTACTTGTACATGTGCGTTTTGTGTCGAATACAAAGGTGAAAGCATGTTAACTTTTAACGAGAGCTGTTTATCCGTTTGTTAATTGACCGATCTGCAGTCTTGGTTTATCTGTTATTTCTGTCTATAATGTAAAGCCTATAAGCAATAATTCTAGCCAACGGCTATGTATGAGAAAGTCTTACCTGATTTATATTTGGTGACAATGTCTGTGGGTGTCACCATTCAAAATTAAAGCACAGCTTCTCGCTTATAATGTCTTGTTACTCATCGTCATAAATTAAAACAAGGACGCATGACAGCTGAGTGGGATTCAGAAAAATAAACTGTGAAACTCTGACCAAGGTGAGGGGAGTTTACTTTGCTGTGTGAAAGTAAACAGCACCGAGAACAAAGTGCAACATTATAACAATTATAATCCCAATTTCGCAACAAGAGAATCGATCCACAGGTGTGAAACATGGTGTGAAAGCACCCCAAGCTTTGTTTTTTGTTTTGTTTTTTGGCTAAAGGGTTAATAAAGATCTGAACTGATGACCAACGGTACAAATGACAGATTCAACCCCTTTCCAACAGGGAAAACCACCAACAATCAAAAACGCATGATTACACGGTGTCATCGTTTGAAAATATGGTTATAATTGAAGTCAATGGGGCAAAAACAGCCACCAACAGTAAATTAGGGAGAAAAAAATTAAAAATCACATGAAAAAACAATATACAAAAGGCAATATTGTTATTATGTCCAAAACTTTGATAAAAAAAAAATCCAGTCCACAATTACTTTTTATATTAAAAATACGTCATTGTTTTTTTTCCAGTCCACAATTACTTTTTATATTAAAAATACGTCATTGTTTTTTTTCCAGTCCACAATTACTTTTTATATTAAAAATACGTCATTGTTTTTTTTCCAGTCCACAATTACTTTTTATATTGAAAATACGTCATTGTTTTTTTTTTCCAGTCCACAATTACTTTTTATATTGAAAATACGTCATTGTTTTTTTTGTTTTTTTTGTACCACAACAGTGACATCATTTGTAAATTTCCTAAATTAAACCTTTAATTTTCCAAGCAATTCAGAAGTTTTAAATACATTTTTACAGTAGTTTAATTTAGTAGGTTTTCATCCCTAACATAACAGGAAGGGTAATAAATTTGCCCAGAGTGTATTGTTGAGTTTTCTAAAAAAAAAAAAAAAAAAAAATTCAAAGCATTTTCTTAAAATACGTGTCAAAATAAAAATCATTCTGTTAGCTGAAACACAGAAAAGGTTATGGCCAGACCAATCCCAATTCTATTTTCTATTTTTATTTTTGGGTAGGGGTAAGGGGAAGGACTAAGCTGTAGAAATGGGGGTTGGGTCTTAAAATCACCCCAGAGTGGATGAAAACATTACCAAGAGTACATAAAGGTTTTCACTCTTTGTTGCCATTGTACGTTGGAACAGGTAATGCTCCAACTGAGATACCTTCCTGGTACCTAAAAACCCAGAATTGGGAGAAAACTCAACTGACTAAACAGTTAATCTGGCTTCATGGTACAAGCTTCAGTAAAAAAATGCTGGGTTCCATTCAATCGATTTGAGTTGGGACAACATGAATGAATTAAGTTAACCCATTAGATTTTAAGTTTGTGGACGAAAATGCTCAGCAATTATGTTGCTTCAGCTCATTAGTAGAGTAGTTTGACAAACAACAAATGCAAATTTGAATGTGTGTTATCAAATGAATCTATCTGTGCAAGACACAGAACATGATTTACCAAATGATTAACTTTAGTCAGTCTGATTAACTTTTGCCTGTGATGTAAGTGATGCTAACTATCTACTTCCATTTTATGAATCACCAAGGACCACTTTAAACTGAAAATCTTCATTAAGGGGATGGTAGATGAAACGGATGATAACATTTACTCACTCGTTCATTTAATCTTCTGTTGAACGCCATAGCCAGAAGAATATTAGCATTTTGCCCAACACTCTTCAGAACACTTTGTTTGGGGTCCAAAAGGTAGAAAAAATTCTGAAAGGTTTAGAATCTCTTACGTGCAAGTAAATGAGGAAAAAAAAAAAAACATTTTTGGGGGTGAACTATGAGTTTAACGTTCTACCACTGAATTTAAAAAAGGAAATCTACATCCCAGATAACCTGAAGGCGAGTAAATTAACCTCAAATTGTAACTTCTGGGAAACTATCCCTTTACACAGTTTTGCAAACAACATTTACCACAGACATCACCCATTTAAAAGCAAAGAGAACTTCGAGAAAGCCACTGGACCAGTCATCATAAGGCAATGCTAATAAGATCAACCAAGAGACGATGTCAAGTTTTTAAGATTTTTTTTCTCTCGTTTCTTCATTAAAATCTCATATCCATTGTCAGTGTTTTGTGTACACAGAGGGATTATGGAATAAACAGCATCTCATTCACCCGAACACTCGTTAGTTGAGCGACTCCACCAAGCACAGGGAAAGCAGGTGGCACCAGAAGCTCTCGTTCGTGCTCTGAACAGGTGCCCTATGCGTTGTGTGCCATACAGGTGCAATGCCAGCATCCGTTGACTGCCCCACAGTGCTGTTCAGCTTCATGTGTGGTTGCTGTGGTGGGCATTTTCGTGTGGCAAGTCCAGGGCTTTCTTAGCGACACAGTTAATGTGGACGGGCGTCCCACCGGGCAAGCAGGCGCAGTCGGGCTCACTGAAGGTGTTGTGGCACAGCTGGCATCCCTTCTTTTCAGACACTAATACTGGGCCACCTCGATACTTCAGCTGCACAACACAAAACACAGTGCTTAAAGGGTTAATGATGTGTACTTTAATGCTGGGTTCACACCAAGGCTAAGGCTGCGTCCGAAATCGCATATATCGCTATATTGCATACCTCCATATACTCTTTAGTAGGCTAAAACAGTAATATTTCGGAATTCATAGTATTGGGAAAAACACTATGCAAGAAGTACCTGGATGAGCTACTATTTTCGTCAAGATTCTGAAATGCGCATCAGATGGACACTGTGCTATCCTATGATGCTATGCGAGAGAATCCATGAATGGGAGTAAAGCAACGCAACTGAAGCGAGTAGGTCATGTGATAAAGACAAATGGTGGATGTAGTACATCCAAGTTCCATTCATAATAGAACTAGAACATCATTTTCTAATGGTTGTGTAGAAAATTCTAATTCAACTGTAGTACCAACTCGAGTAGTAGGGGTGTAATGGATCACAGTTGATCTGTGATTCATATGGATCACAACCCATAGTTCGGAACACATATGGCCCGCAGGATAATACATTTTTCTTACTGGTAGATTAATCCTAAATTTGTAACAATTACAGAGAGATCGCCTTTCACGTCATTCAAAACACATGTGTGAAAGCATTTAGATTTCCTGTAAAATTTATTGATGACGGAAGTCGTGGTAGGCTATTCGGGATGTGGTGGGTTTCTTAGGTTATTAAAGGTGTTTTATGTCTCTACTTGTTTAGCCTGCATCAACGCATTCAGTGTAAGCTGCACAATGAATCATTAAAAGATCGGGATCTCAACACCCACGCAACAAATTATAAATGATGCTGATTTGCATTTGTTTATTAATCACAAAAATCAAGAAAGATTCAGTCTTTGGTCTTTCGAGTTAGTTATGAAGTTACAAATAGTCAAATAACACAGAAGTACTGGGAGAACAGTTTAGATATAACCACTGATGTCTATGGTAAAGATTAAAAACACTGTGATTTGCTTATATTGGCGCTCAAAAATGAAAGTTGTAGGCTGCAATTAAATTATTTAAGCAATAGGTGGCAACAACCAGCCATAAAAAATATAGCACTGAATATTTCTTCAAAAATGACACATCTAAGAATGAAACATGAAGTTTTATGAGTGAATAATTTAGGGTCAATGAGATCTTAAAAAAATAAAAAAATAAATATGGGTTGTACAAATTATAATGTTAGATTTATACATTTAGTGTCCTCAGCTACAGTAGACATTTTTATAATTTATTTTTATTCAGCTGATTATTTCTTCATTTTAATTTTTTTTTTTTAATTACAGGTTCTAAGCTCAGTTTTTTAATAGCAAAAGTGTTTTGCAGTGCTGTTTCTATAATAAATGGAAGCAAATTACATTTGTCTCCTCCCCTTTTTTAGCGGATCCAAAAAATGGTCCAATCGGTGACTTAAACCATAATGTGAACTGAACTGAGATTTGTGATCCGTTACACCACTGTAGAGTAGTAGGCGATTTCGGACGCAGCCTATGATGCTACAGCAAGGGAAGAGACACGCAGTTTTGTGGAAAAGAGGTCTGAAAACAGAATTGCTTGTTTGTTACGCCAAGCCCTGTCTTTTGGGGTTATCCTATCATGATTGCAACAGAGAAATACTGGGAAATCCCTGTACAGTGATGGCATTTCATGCCGTTCAGCCTTATAATCTTAAAATGTGGCAGGGCAACTTGCCTTGCCTTGCCTTGCCTAAAATGTGCACAAAATCAACTATTTTGTCATCACTTTAGACATTAGGCTAGAAAATCATTCAAATACTTGCCTAAAGTGACACTTGTGAACTGGCAATGGTTTCTGCTGTTCTGGCATCAGCTACTGATGTGAAATAATGGCTGAAAAAAGTAGTTCCTCGTTCAAAAGGGTTTTTGCACTACGTGTTTGACTTTCTTTTTTTATATACACCATTATGCCATCAAACTGTTGTACAAATGCAATATCACACTCATATAGGAATGGGTACCTAAACTCTGTACTTTATCAGTTTCGGTAATAAATTATTAAAGACCTAAGTATCGATAAGCTCTGACGTTAACGGTTCTGCTATCGGTACTGTAGAATTATTGCTGAATAAACATTACTTACAGTAACAAAATTTAACGGACCAAACTTTTCTAATTTGCAATATTTGATATTCGTCTGCACAGTTGGCAATCTCGCAAGAGAATGCTTGTGTTTCCAGCTAACAGGTCACGTATAAAAGCCTTCACAGTTCTCGGCTGTGCGCGCACACTCAGTGGAGGCTTGTTTTGGCGTTGTTTTCTTGTATAAGCGGAAACGCAAGCAATCTGGCAAAGTGAAAGTATCTTTTAAAAGTGCATTAACTGCAATGAAAAGAAATTAAACGTTTTTGACTGCCTAGCTAATAACGGTAATGTTACATAATCCACATTGTTATGCCAACAGACAATCACCTAAGTTAGTATAATATTAATAGTAAATAAACACAAACATTCGGTTGCAATGAATACAGTATTTTTTTCTGCAGAAGCCTAAATAAATCTTAAGCATTAATAATGGTTTTACATCAGCTGTATTTAGAAATATAGCCTACGAATAGCCTAATAATAAACTATGCTTATTAAAAAAATGATTTAAAAAACAGCTTATTTTCACATTGCAAGATGCTGTAAAACTGTATTAAAAACACATTTAACTCCCAACACTGTTAACTCATTTATGTAAAAGCATTAAAGAAAAATCAAACATTAACTCCTTTAACTGCATTTTGTAACTCAAAGAGGGTATTTTCAACTGCAGGGAGCCCAATAAACAAAAAAATGTCCGACTTCTGCCAGAAAAGGCAAACATGTTGATTTTTCTCCAGAAGAATGGTGAAAAACAGAGTCATTTTCCTTTAAACCATTGTACATTCTTTTACAGGAAAAACATTATTTATTTGTTTTACAATTATTGGCTTAGTTTTATTTCACATTAACAACTTAATAATAAATTAAGTGTTTTTAATTCTGTTCAATTTGTTTTTGTTTGTTTTTTTCATTAAAAAAAAAGACTACAAAAAGTACCGATAAGAGAACCTTTAAAGTACAGAACCGATAAGTGGTATAAATAAAAATAGTAATACCATTAAAACCTTAACGATACCCATCCCTACACTCATATACTGTGATATGTCCATATACCTTCACTGGTGGGGCACTAAGGCACTATGACACATCACATGCCTCTATATACATATCATATTACTTTTTCTTCTAATTAACAAATTACAGAACTTTTTCTTGACTGCTGCATGTAGGGCGCCATAGCGACCAGAGTCTTCCAGTAGAATGTTTAGAACTTCCGTTTATATCAATAACAACAGGTAAATTGCCCTTCGAAAATGGGTTTCAACATCGTTTTGAGTGGATTACGGAGTGCTTTTGTGACACAACTTTGAAAGGTGTGTGTTAAAGCCATTATAATCTGTCAGAAGTGGTTCAAGCGCGAGAGAAAAACATTCTCCTAGTTCATATGTCAGCCGTCAGTGTGTGTGTGTGTGTGTGTGTGTTTCTCTCCCCGGCCTGTCAGCTGTTAGCTCAGCGGCTCTTTAATACACGAGCACGCATCCAATACTTCACTGCATCATAGAGCAAAACAGATTACTGGCATGAAACTTGACAGGTATGCAAGTCATGCAATATACAGAAAAGTCCTTTATTGATACTCTGCTGGCTGATTTGCTGTTCAATCTAATTGGAGCCATTTAGGTTTCATTTAGTGTGTTGTATTTACCACGGTTTTTCTGTCATTTCAAAATGTCACTTTATTTTCACTGTCACAGTTATTAAATCAGTGTGTTGGTGGTACAGTACATGAGGCTACGTGTGTGTGTCAAACATTTTGGTGAACTACATTTGTTTGGGCTGGTTATATATTTGAAAGAAAGAGAAACTGATGCCTTTAGCTATGACGAAGCTTCATTTAACTGCAGAAGATGCCGTCTGACAACGAGGGGAAAATGTCTCACAGCAGTTGTTTTCCATCCTATTAGATCAAACGTATTTAAATAATCAGTCCAGGGGGTGGAGCTGATCGACAACAGTATTAGTTCAAAGATGATAAAAGCAGGTAAAATAGATTAAATCTATCGTTTCGAAGCTGCCCAAATGTGACTGTTTATATGCAAAAGCTGCCGACCGGAAGTTCTTTGCATTCTCCTTGCGCATACACGCAAAGCATGGGTAATTTTGCATTCTAAAAAAAAAGGTCTATAGCAGGGGTGTCCAAACTCAGTCCTGGAGGGCCGGTGTCCTGCATATTTTAGTTCCAACCTCAATTAAGCACACCTGAACCAGCTAATCAAGCTCTTTCTAAGTAAACTAGAAACTTCCAGGCAGGTGTGTTAAAGGAAGTTGGAGGTAAACTATGCAGGACACTGGCCCTCCAGGACCAAGTTTGGACACTAGGGATGGGAAGATTAACCGATATGTATCGATACGCGGTCATGCGCGTGCACGATGCGAGTGCATCGGTTGAGCAGCAGAGGATGAATGAAATTTTGGAAGCAAATCGAGATGCATCGGTTTTTGCGAGATGCATCAGTTTTTCCGAGATACAGCTTATATTTTTAATATAGAATGTATTTTTTATTTATTAACAAGTGTTGTTAACCTGCTTTTGGCGCATAATTTAATCGACCTACATAAAGTAAGCCTTAGCAACGGATTTGCGGATGTGCACACACTACAACTCAGTGTATCAGGTGTGCGGATGAAGCTAGTGGAGCGCCCTCAGAAAGCGCGAGAAGCAAAACAAACATTTTATTCCCCACTGAGTTTTAAATCTAAAGTATGGCAACATAATGGATTTAAGGATGGACGACATGACAGGACAGATGCAATCTGCAAAATGTGCCGCGCATCTGTAAAATACGCGGGCAGTATGACTAATCTGACTTGAAGCGGCGCCACGGTGTTGTTGTGAAAGCATCTTCCAGTGTTTCTGCATCGCCGGCTTTCGCACTGCTTCAACCAGCTCCAAAAGTGGTGAGAAAAGCATTGCAAGTTTTTTTTCCGTGCGCAACAGTTCTGCTCGCTCTACGCCAATAACGAATGCTATTGCATTGTTCATCTGCAAAGATATTCAGCCTAGTGTCACGGAGAACGAAGGTTTTAAACTCCTCCTCCTGTTAATTTTTATTTAATTATGATAATATTAATAATAATAATAATGATAAAAATAATTGGGTGTCACGGTGGCACAGTGGGTAGTTTGACCACCTCACAGCAAGAAGATTGCTGGTTTGTTATATTTTTATTAGCCTGTTGTTTACAGTGACAGTGATGTTTCAAAGCAGCATAACACTGCTAGTTCACCACCTTAAGTTTTGAATAATCAGTGGCAAAATATATCTTTGTAAAACTTGTTTTCATAGTTGAAAAGTTAAATCACAATTCTTGTTGTGCACTGCTAAATTTATTTATGTTGAAAGAGTGCAAATATATACATTTATAATATATATTGCACTTATACATTCTGTTTATCTTGAAAATACTTAAATAATATGTGCTATATGTTCTAAAATGGCCCTCTACTGTAAACTGACACTCTGGCTCTGAGAGAAAAGCCAGTTTGTAAAAAAAGTCTTGGTTTTGCTTGGTTTATAAATAATCAAACTCATTCAATGGCACAGCATTCTCTTTCACATCATCTCATAAACTTGATCTAATTAGTTAGTGCTGAAATATCGCATCGTATCGTGATATGGGTGTGAATCGTATCGTGTTGCATCGCAATATGTCACAAATGTATCGCTAATATATCGGATCGTATTCTTTGTATCGAGATACGTATCGGATCGGCATTATAGCTTAGATGCCCAACCCTATTGGACACCCCTGGTCTATAGCTAAGAACTTTTTGTTTAGTTTTATTTTTTAGTTTGTTTGACCATATGACATTATTGGTCATGCCTCATTTTTTATTGGTCAACCAAATATTTGCTTAAAAGTAAATATGAATTAAAAAACCCTGACTTTTTTTTACTTTATGCTCATTTTTTTTTTACATTTAATTATATTCTGAATTAAAGCTTAATTAGCAGTGCATTTTTAATAAACACAATATTAAAAAGTACTCATAAAAAACCCACCCTGTCATGCAGAAGCTGGAGGTTTTGGGCTCGAGCCAATCCCAGTGCGACCTGTGAAGTGCAGCGTGCGTGAACAGTGGCCCTCATGGCCCCGCACAGAAAAGGACGGAGTAACGGCAGAGACCAGTCTTCTGGGAGAAGCTTTAACACACGCACTGCGTCAAACACTTCAGCGTGTCGGTTAAGCAAGTCAACGGCAGCTACTGTTTGTGCTCCTCCAGGTACATCCGGGTCCAAGTAAACACTCAAGAGTTGGTGGAAAAGGTTCTGACGGTAGGATGAGTCCTGAGATGCAGAGGCCCAGGAGCAGTACTCCTCAGCCGCAGAAGAGTCTTTCAGCTGGTGCACTAATACGTGTAAAGCCTTGTCGTGTTCCTCTAACTTCCCATGTAGTGTCGCTCGCTCAAGTAGCAGCAGCTCAGAGTCTTGAATTTTACCTACAGGCACACAAGCAGAAGTTACTGAAAGCATACTGCAGCTCTTAAATGGCAGTTCATCTATATCTATACGAGTTTTCTTTTTCTGTGAAGATATTTTGAAGAATGTTGGTAGTTTTAGTAGAAGTAAATATATTTAGAATTTATTCACAAAGGATGTTTGAAATGTATCATAATGTACTCTTTTCATAAGACGCGTTTAACAGTCATAAGCACCAATTATCCTTAAGTTTTTAATACTTAGATTTTTTAAATATGAACATTTATATGTATTTATGCATGTACTTTATCATATCGTCTTTGCATCAAATTACAAAAAAATTAATTACCATTAGTGTGAGGCAATGCAATGGAGAGTCTCTGAGCAGGACAGTAAATTTGGCATTGTTCTTTTTTTTTGGCTGCAGCTATCAGTCCCACATCATTTATATCCTTTTTCTAAAAGTGATGGCACCATCGTGGAGTTTTTCTTTTGTTATTTAAGCAAAGAAGATTGTAAAAATATTATTTGTTGTACTCTCCCATTTACTGTTCTCTAAGTTTACTCAACTTCTGCTACTGATAAACCCAGAAATGTGAAAAGGGTCCATACTAGGGGTGTAACGGATCACGGTTGATATGTGATATGTATGGATCACAACCCACCGTTTTGGAAAACATGTGGCCTGTGGATTTATACATTTTTCTTACTGGCAAATAAATCCTAACTTTATAATGATCAGAGAGAGATAGCCTCTCGCGTCATTCAAACCATATGTATGACGACATCATTAGGAAGACGTCATGGTAGGTTATTCTGGATGTGGTGGGTTTCTTAGGTTATTAAAGGTGTTTTCTGTCACTACTTGTTTAGCCTGTAATAAAGCATTCAGTGTAAGCTGCATGATTAATTATTAAAAAATCAGGATCTCAACATCCATGCAAAATAAATGATAAATAATGCTGATTTGTAAATGTTTATAAATCCTTTGAATCGCTGCATTAAAATCTGAAAACGCAAAAATCAAGAAAGAGATTGAGGGTTTAGTCTTTTGAGTTAGTTATGAAGTTACAAACAAACAATGGGACAGTTTATAGTTTGGATCAGGGGTTTTAAAACTTTTATTTAGTTTTACTTCAATCAAAGTGTCAGTGTGTCAAGTATTAAAATAATCCCTTATAGTCTATTGGAGAGGCAAAAACAACGGAGACCTACCTAGTAGTAACTGGACTCTATACAGATTAGACTCTTTTAGCAACCGTTGTAGTTTCTGACGGGCAGCCAACAGCTGTTCCTCAGAGGTTGAAGGCCGTGAGATCAAACCCAGCACCTTCTCTGCATACAGAACAGCCAGATGTGTGTGATACTTCTCTTTCTGTTATAAAAGAGACACAAAAAAAAAAAAAAAAAGAGTTGGGGAACCTTGGCACAATAGCACAGCACTGAACTAAGGAACATAGATGTGTCACTCTCTTACCTGAAGTTTCTTTTCTAGCACAAGGTGTTCTAGATAGAGCAGAAGGGCTTGACTGTGCTTCTGCAAATATGTAATCACATCATCTGCATTCAGCTGGCCCCTCCTCTCTTCTGAGGTAGGCCTTTTAGTGAAGATCTGGACGCCAATCTATATGTGATTCAGAATATAGATAGTCTGTTATGACCTCAAGTCTTTTCTATCCGCTTGTTAAAGGAAGACTTTTTTGGAAAAAGGCAAATTTTACTAAGCAAATTTTACTAGTTTTTATAGAACGATGTGACTAAGAACTATACCCTCATTCTGGCATAATAATCAAGAAACTTTGCTGCTGAACCATGGCCTAGACAATAACAACTTTCATTTTCTATCAATCATACACAGTGTAACTACAGAAAAGTCAAGCTTTAAAGAGGAAATTTTTGAGTGGGATGCAAATGGTCTAATCTAATTCAATGATCTATGCTAAGCTAAGCTAAAAGTGAACCCGCCAGAACTGAAGATCAACTAAGTATATTCAAAATAGTAAAGCTTGACTGTTTAACTTTAGGGGATTTGTAAAACTTTGGCATCTGATAGAGCATTTGGACCCAGATAAATGTGTTGCTTGACATCAGACTTAAACAAGCAGATTGATAAGAGTTAGATCTCGCTCTTATTAAAGCAGTTTGTTATAGTGAGGATGAAGTACACACCTTTTGATCTTTTTGTAGTGCCCAGTCTGCATGCCTCCACACAAGGTCAAGGTTGGAGCAAAAACTAAGAAAATCCACAACATATTCAAACAGATCTGGTCGCGTTGAGTCTTGGAGATCTCCATTGACAATCTTAACCCACATCTATAAGAAAGGACCAAAAATACGACTCTTAGTCAACCATTAGCTCATAAACCATATCCAGGTGTGAAGTTACTACACCTAATTGCATCTTGCTTAAAAAAAAAAAACTAATTTAAAAACAACAAATAACAACACTTAAGAATAATACACACAAACGACACAAAATACATACAAAACAAAGTAAAATAAATACATTAAGGTTCTCGTAGTGATAAAAACTCAGTATTAATGTACCCTATGCATGAACCCACTTATCATGGGGGTTTACGGAGATTGCTCCAACTGGCAAAGAGTCAACAGTTTTATCTGAACAAATTTGTATATCTGAAATTAATAATGATTATATACTATCAAACCGGCCTGATGTACACATTTTCCTTCTAACTGCAGGCGCAGTAGGTAGTGCTGTCGCCTCACAGCAAGAAGGTCGCTGGGTAGCTGGTTCGAACCTCGAATCAGTTGGCATTTCTGTGAGGAGTTTGCATGTTCTCCCTGCATTCGCATGGGTTTCCCCCGGGTGCTCCGCTTGCCCCCACAGTCCAAAGACATGCTGCAGGTGAATTGGGTAGGCTAAATTGTCCGTAGTGTATGAGTGTATGATGGTGACAGGGCGGCCGGACTGTGTAAAAAGCTTTAAAAGCCTTAAAGGTGAAGTAGATGATCTGCCTAAATGCTAACCAGTTAACATACTGTAATATCTGACACACAGTCCCTCATTTTCCACCCAAAGCAACGCCTCCTGAAATCACGAATGTGCACATTAAAGATGACAGAGACCCACTAGATCATGATCATGCCCTTTGCCAGTTAGAAAACTTGGTAACACTTTACAATAGGGTTCATTAGTTAATGCATTTACTAACATGAACTAATCATGAACAACACATGTACAGCATTTATTAATCATAACTGAACATTTACTAATGCATTATTAACATCCAAGTTCATACTTGTTAACATTAGTTAATGCACCATGAGTTAACATGAACTAACAATGAACTACTGTATTTTCATTAACTAATGTTAACTAGCATGAACAAATACAGTAGTAAATGTATTTTTCATTGTTTGTTCATCTTAGTAAATGCATTAATTAACATTAACTAATGAGCCTTATTGGAAAGTGTGACCGAAAACTTCATAGTACTTTATAATACTATAATTCCGAATGGAAAAACTGTATCATATCTACCACGTTTTTAGTTGGGTAGTTAGCAAGCCAAACTTGTCAGAATGTGCAATATTTTATGCATGCAAGGATTTGTCCTAAAGAGACAACTGTATGCTTAGTGGTTGGCCGGCGGCATGCAGAAATTACACTTATTACTAAGCCACACTTACATGCCATTTTAGACCGAATATTTAAAGTAGCATGGTAAATAATATTAGGGGGCGCGTGACAGGTTTTCATTGTACAAAAATGAAACAAAGGGGTTTAAATAAAAATCTTTTTAAAAAATCAAGGCGGAAAAATGCCAATAACTTATGTTTTGTATTTAAACAAAAAAGAATAATCTACATTCTCGATGCTGTAAAAGGTACTGCATGAAATTGAAAACATCAATCTTTCGCTGGAAGATTTCAGTGGCTGAACGGCACTTCTGTGCATATAGCCCATTCGTATAACAACACATTCTACATCAGCTTTGCGTGACTAAAATACTTTTTAAACATAAAACTACACGTCTAAAAGAAATACTTCCGCCATGGTTTTATCCTTCCTCCAGTGTGCAAAAGTGATTTCAATATTGATTCAGGATTTTTTAAAGTTTTGATTCAACATCTATTTTTACTGCTGTGACTGTCTGATGTGCAGGTGAGTGCGGCCAATCGAACTGAAAAAGATACACATCATGCAGGCTGATTAATGGCCAATACACAGCCATTGATAGACTACAAGTCTCAACCCGTGTGTGCATTAGATTTGCTGATTCGGCAGTGCGTTCCTTCCAAACCCGACAGAAACTCCTCATTAAACTGTTAGTGGACATTTTCTACAACTTCATATATGCTTGAATGGAAGTACAAATAGTATCCTAATGCAACTTTTAAATTACATGATATACATACACCATTGATTGATTGGAGTTCATTAAGTGATTTAAATAATAAATTATAAGAATATAACAAAACATGGATACATTATATTTATCAAATAGACAATAGGACAAGAATCGAAAAGTAAAAAAATCCTAAGTAATCAAAGCATAAAATAAGTAACCATTTTCAAATTATACAAATATCAACCTGTGAACCTATGAATGATTTATTTTGAGGTAATCAAAATTATGCTGTAGATTTATAGCTGAAATTGCATTTAACTACAAAATTGTGACATTTTATAATAAAAGCTAAACTTGAAAAGCTCATCACCATCATTTTAAATATTCATACAACAAAGTATCAATCTCATCCAACCTGTAAAGCAGCAGCATCTTGTCCATTGTAGTGATATAAAAGACCAAGAGCATAATACCTAAAGAAAAAAAAAACACACAAGATTAAAAGTTAAATCACACATCAGGTATGCACTGCCAAGGCGACTTAAAACCAAGACCATGGATTATTTAAAATTTTTTGAAAGAAATCACATTTAAAGTGTTTTTAATAACAATTGTGTTTGTTCATTTTCAGTTGTACAAGGGTTTTATCTTTAAATCAGACCTTTTTGCTTAATATGATTTTTATGATTATAAACAGAAAGAAGAAACACGTGCACACACACAATACCTGTCAACAATGGGATGTGAAAATAAGTGTTTGTTCATTTAAGACACCATTAGTTGCTGAAATATTAATGCTAAAAAACATTTAAAAAACAATGAAATATGAAATAAGCAGGAGTGAAAACGACAAGCCTAAAATTGGACTTGCCAACTTTAAATGCCTGACCTTTTCATAAAAAAAGGTTTGTTGCTTTAAACACATCTCTAATGTTTTTCTTTGAATATTGGAGGCAGTGCTTGTGCGAGCTGGCCATGGCTGACACGCGAGTGACTGATCGCCATTGAAATGTAGATATTATATATAGAACTTTTCTCTTCACATTTTTTATTTAATCTGCATTCATATACTTTATGGTGCTCCAAGAAAACCACAACATATTGTGAACAACTGTAAAACCTAAAATAAATTTACATAAAAGTATATTTTTTAAAGCATATGTGTGGGGGAGGGTGGTCAAGTTCACTCCATCCCCTGAAACGTTCTAATAATGTTTTAAATAGGATGCTAAGAAGGACATCAACATAACACTAAAATGTTATGAAAACTTTTAGAAAAATGTTTAAACAAAAAAATGACATCCATAGTCAACATAAATGGATCATTCTTTGATAATAACACCATTCTGAAACTGACAAATGAGTGACTGGTCGTGATCAAAACGCAGACGTCACATATAGACTGTCTTGTCTCTTTGAATTTCTAACTCATTCTGCATTCATATAGACTCACTGGCCGATTTATAAGTACACCTGTCCAACTGCTAGTTAATGCAAATTTTTAATCAGCCAATAGCATGGCATCAACTAAATGCATTTAGGCATGTAGACATGATCAGGACGATCTACTGCAGTTCAAACCGAGCATCAGAATGGGAAAGAAAGGTGATTTAAGTGACTTTGAACATGGCATGGTTGTTGGTGCCAGACAGGCTGGTCTGAGTATTTCAGAAACTGGTCTGATGAGCCTCGATTTCTGCTGTGACGTTCGGATGGTAGGGTCGGAATTTGCCATTAACAACATCAGAGCATTGATCCATCCTGCCTTGTATCAACAGTTTAGGCTGGTGGTGTAATGTGTGGGGGATATTTTCTTGGCACACTTTGGGCCCATTAGTATCAATTGAGCACCGTCTCAACGCCTGTCCATCACTTTAAAAAGACAGTGTACCCATCTTCTGATGGCTACTTCGAGCAGGATATAACGCCATGTTATAAAGCGTGATTCATTTCAGACTGGTTTCTTGAACATGACAATGAGTTCACTGTATTTAAATGGCCTCCACAGTCACCCGAGCTCAATCCAATAGAGCACCTTTGGGATGTTGTGGAACGTGAAATTCGCATCATGGAAGTGAAGCCGACAAATCTGCAGCAACTGTGTGATGCTATCATGTCAATTTAGACCAAAATATCTTAGGAATATTTCCAAAACCTTGTTGAATCTATGCCACAAAGGATTAAGGCAGTTCTGATGAAAAAGGGGGTCCAACCCGGTACTAGTAAGGTGTGCCTAATAAAGTGGCCAGAGAGTGTATGTTGCTCCAAGAAAACCTCCATATATTGTGAACACAACTGTGCAAAAAAATATAAATGTTTTTGTTAAAAAGTGTATGCGTGTGCGTGTTTCTGTACGCGTGTGTTGGGGGTGGTGGTCAAGTTCACTCCATCCCCCTGCACATTTGATAAACTTAAATGGTTGCCTCATAAAGAAATGGTGTTAGTTTCTTAAAAAGACAAACTGCCAACGCTATATGGACTGCTTTATTTAATGGCTACCGAAAGACGAATAAAAGCGAGTACCCACTTGTGATGCTTCTCCAGCCAAGGGGCACTGTCTGCCAGGAGACAAGCGTTTTCGGAGGCCAGCAGGTCCAGAAGACTCTCATGGCTGGTCTCTGCGTACAGCTTCAACAATGCAGTGTCTACATCTTCATGGAAACCATTAGCGATGTCGCTGCTGCGGACCTCGTGCAGGTAGCTGATGAGGAAACGTTTGAAGCGTTGTACCTTCTCCTGGTCTCCTTGCGTCAGGTGGTTCAAGTCGGCAAACTCGTGAAGGGGCGGATGGCACCGTGTGAAGGAAGAAGAGGCAGGTAGGAGAAGCGGATAAAGAGAAATCAGCTCCCGAACGTCAAGCTGTCCCTTCCTAAGATGGGTGTCAGATAAAACAGAGCTTCTTAGAAACATGCATTGTTGTTTTTAATTACAATATTTTTGTCAAATCAAGTAAAACTGAAATAAAAAATCTAAACATGAGATGAAAACTTGAATAACTGAAACTTGACATCTTACCAACGTACTGAAATAAGTTTAGGTCATGTAATTAAATTACTATATAATATAATATAATATAATATAATATAATATAATATAATATAATATAATATAATATAATACAATATAATATAATATAATATAATATAATATAATATAATATAATATAATATAATACAATATAATATAATATAATATGTAAGACTTATGAAAACCACCAGTCCTACTGCAACCAAGCTACTCTAAGATGTGATCGAACTGACATTTCTTTGCATGGGAGTCGTCGCAAGGAAACCAATGTCCATGGCCTCTAACGTCTGTCGCTAACGCACCTTTTGAGGTCAGAGGAGTGAAGTTTAACCGCATAGCACTTCGCTAGCTAGCCGTTTGTTACACTCACCCCTAAACCTCACTCCCATCCCGGATGAGCCCCCACATGTAACCCACAAGTCCAACTGCACCTATCCTATTCTGAGCTGGGTTCAAACCAGAGATTTTTTGTATGGGAGTCGTTCGCAATGAGGTTAAAGACCATGGCATCTACTGTCTGTCACTTAAGCACCTTTTGAGTTCAGAGGAGTGAGGTTTACCTGCATAGCACTTCGCTAGCTGGCCTCTGTAACAATTACCCCCTGCTAAACCTCACTCCCATCCCGGATGAGCCCCCACATGCAACCCACCAGTCCTACTGCACCCATCCCATTCTGATCTGGAATCGAACTGGTGATTCTTAGCATACAAGTCTGTTGCTCTAACAAGAAGGCTAAAGTCAATGGCCTCAAGCGTCTGTCCCTAGTGCACCTTTTGAGGTCAAAGAAGTAAGGTTTACGTCAAAGCACTTCACTAGTTGGCCTCCGTTACATTTAGCCCCTAAACCGAACTCCCATCCCAGACGAGCCACCAAGTGTAACCCAACAGTCCTACTGCACCCATCCCATTCTGAGCTGGGATCGAACCGGCAATTCTTTAAATGGGAGGTGATTGCTCTAACAAGGCGGCTAAAGAAAATGGCCTCAAGCGCCTATTTTGAGGTCAGAGGAGTGAGGTTTACCTCAATGCACTTTGCTAACTAAGCTCTATTACACTCACTCCCCTAAACCTCACTCCCAGACGAGCCACCAAGTGTAACCCAACAGTCCTACTGCACCCATCCCATTCTGAGCTGGGATCGAACCAGCAATTCTTTGTATGGGAAGTGATTGCTCTAACAAGGCGGCTAAAGACAATGGCCTCTAGCACCTATCCCTAGAGCTCCTTTTGAGGTCAGAGAAGTAAGGTTTACCTCAAAGCACTTTGCTAGCTAAGCTCTGTTACACTCACTCCCCTAAACCTCACTCCCATCTCAGACGACCCCCTCACCTCCCCGGTCCTACTGCACTCATCCCATTCTGAGCTAGGATCGAACTGGTTAATCTTCGCATGGGAGTCAGTTGCTCTAGCACAGAAGCTAAAGACATCTGTCTCTAGAGCACCTTTTGAGATCAGAAATGAGGTTCACCTCATAGCACTTCGCTAGCTGGCCTCAGTTACACTCACCCCCTAAACCTTACTCCCATCCCAGACAAGCTCCCACGTGTAACCCAACGATCCTACAGGACCCATCCCATTCTGAGCTGGGATTGAACTGGCAATTCTTCTTATGGGAGTCAGTTGCTCTAACAAGCAGGCTAAAGACAATTGTCTCTAGCATCTGTCCCTAGAGCTCCTTTTGAGATCAGAGAGAGGTTTACCTCACTCTATATTATGATACTCTTAGTGTTGATGCAATAACATTCAAATTAGCAACTGCATATTTGCAATTTTATAGCAATAAAAACATTAATTATTGTAAAAAAAAAATAAATAAATAAAAAATAAAAATGTCCTTTCATGATTATTAACAGATACAAGATACTTTTGTTGTATTAGCTGTGTTTTATGCACTAGCAAATGTTCCAACTAAATGGAATATTTATTTTAACTATGTAAAAAAATTGCTAATAGTGGTTACCTTATTGTTAAGTTAAAAAATAATAACTATAAAACCACAAAAAGTAAAACAGAAAATAGTGAAAAAAGACAGAAAGAAACATTAGTGAAACCTGTCCATTGGCTTCAATTAAGTGCCCGTTTTAATAACAGAAGTGTATGTTTTTTTTTTTCCTTTTAAATCATTCCAGGTGCATCTTCGAAATATTATGATTGTGCTAGCAATCTGTGATTCAAATGAATGAATATTTCTTTCCACATGACAGATGTAGCTGCTTAAAATACATGCCGAATTCAGCATGGTATATCCTCTGGTATTTATGTCGGCCATTTAATCACCAATTAGACAAGTTTCTGTTCTCCATCCATTAGCATACGACCATTAGGGTCAGGTGCGCACAGGGATAAGAAGCAATTAGCAAAGAAGTTAATTAACTCCATTCAGTCATCCTCTGAAACATCTGGGCCTGAGTGGCAATTACCAGTATTAATTACACCACAAAATAATGTACTTCACCTAAAATGCTCTTTTGCTTCTAAAAACTGAAGCTGGCCGAACTGGATGAATCCTGCTTGTTGAAGAATTCTCCTGTGCAATATCTACAACACAAACAGAGAAAATGATCAATCCTTTCTCCAACTGAGAAAAGCACTCTTCCTTCTCATCGTTGTCAGAAAAGTTAGTCAAACCTGATATTTTTCTTTGGGAATGTTTCTCTGTGCCGCCTCTGTGAGAGTCAGTGCCTCCTCCACTCGATGGCTTGCCAGTAGATCTTGGATCTGACGCTCCAGAGGAAGAGGCACCAGCATGTACACGGCTTTTGATGAGGCCACCACCA
This sequence comes from Danio rerio, assembly GCF_052040795.2. Classification (NCBI taxonomy): domain Eukaryota; kingdom Metazoa; phylum Chordata; class Actinopteri; order Cypriniformes; family Danionidae; genus Danio; species Danio rerio. Next base: position 15,935,086 of record NC_141026.1, read on the forward strand.
CCTTACCTGAGAGAGAACACCAGAAAAAAAGAGAATGAGTAATGTAAATGTAAATAGAGAATGATTGTTATCTCAATATTATTTTCCCTAAATTAAATGCCAACAAACATTTGATAAAAGTTAATGCTTATATGATGAAAACTTTGCAAACTGAATGGTTTTCCAGGACTGAATCAATGACAGATACAGTGATGTTAAGTTTCTCAGATGAAATCAAAATCACAATTTAGCAAAAGCTGAAACTGTCATGCACAGTTCTGTGATCAGCAGTAATCTAACATTCATAGGCCAGGGAATGCACAAGTGTGCAAACTGTAAACATACCTCAAAGAAGAAAATCAAGAAAAAAAAATCTAAATGACATGATATCACAGGCAAATGTCTTCTGACCGAGTGCACCTTAAAAGACATGAATGACACTCTTCATAGAGCGTGAGATGCAAACAACTCTTTAGAATCTACATAATTTGTAAAATAAAGACTTGCAGGTTAAGGAAACAGCATCAGAGGAAGCTGCTACGGGCCTTGGTGTAAATGAAAAGTACAAAAAGTGTAGATAGATAGATTGATCTGTGCAAAAGCTGCCGATCTGCTGTGCGCTGCTGACACACTCAACTCACACATGCGAAGTGAAACAGGCCGTACGAATCGATTCCAGAGAGAGTCGCAGTGGATTCCAAAAATCTATTCACAATACATCGATTTATTGATGTTTAAACCAATACATCCAGCCCTAAATTGAATAAACAGAAGATATAACTGCTTTCATTGATTCAGCATGAATAATAAACACAATATATGACAATTTATGGTAGAAGAGTTCTTTATATAATTGTCCTGATAATGAACTTTATTACTGCTTAGGATAAAAAAACGTTGTGTTTCTTACTTGCGTTGTGTTCTTATCTTCGTTTGGAGGATTCATTTCAAGCACTTGCTAAAGTTATAAAGTGAGTTTGAAGTAAAAGACATGTTAATAAATGTGGTGTTTTCACATGCTATCAGTTTTTGAAGCATTTACTTATAAGTGCAGTACTTCACTAAGAAGACAATGGAAGTACATTTCTCACTATTAATAAACCATTAACATACTTTTAGCTCAAACTCCTAATTTGCAGCTTATTAAAAGTTATTATGGTTGTAGATGGGTTTAGTTGTTGGGCAGGGTTTGCGATATAGTATAAGATCATGAGGATTATGTACTTTGTAAGTACAAACAAACAGTCAGTATCTTAATCAAAACCAGGTAATAAACCACTAGCTAAAAGCGAGAACTGGTCCCTAAATGTTACAGATTATCTTCGGGAACTGATGTTTAATTCCAGAGATCTATTGAAAAAAGTGATGTCAAAGGGATGACTGTGTTTACACAAAACATCAGTTTCACATTCAGGAACCATTAATAACCATCAGTAAAAGCTTTAGCATAAAGTCATGAGACCATGTGAGAACTGACAAATGTATATGATTTAACAGCTTGAAAAAAAAAATCCAGCTTGTGATGGGCACAATAATGAGTTTTTGACGCAAGATGTACGGTGACTGACCTGATCTAGGCTTGTCATAAGAAATTACATCAGGTGCTACAGAGTAAATTGCCTTCACTACACCTCTGCACAGCTTGCTTTATTAAATTTGAATAACTCTTTTTTTGTGTGTGCGTTGTTGTCCTGATTCAAGCCCTATCGAGCTCTAGCAAGAACTGACAGGAGAAAATTTCCTTGCTGCTTTGTAGGGACATTTACCTCAGCACTTCAGAAAAATCAATACGTGTAAACACTAGACTGCAGGACTAGTAATTTAAAGTAATATAAACTAAGACACAGTAAGTCTTTATATATAACTGATAAAAGCAGTGACATCTCTGCTGTTTCTTTTAAGTATTTTCAACATGATTTCATTTTGCATTTATTGTGGGTCTTGGAAACTAAATACAATAAAAAAATAAATGTTTTTTACTTGTTCAAACTACTTGATTAAAATGAGCTGAAACAACAATTCTTGAGATTTCATTGGGACAACTTACCTGTTTTATGTTCAATCCACAAAATTTGTTAAAAGTGTTAGGTTACTCAATCGATTTGTGTTGGGTCAACATGAATTAATTATGTGGAACCCTGTATTTTTTACGCCACAGTTTAAACAGGTGAGACTGATTCAGGATTTACAAATGTTACATCATACATATAATTAGGCCTATCACAATCAATATGTCCACTTATCGCACAACATATGGACATGACCTCAGTCATTTATGGTGATGCAATATATATTGCCTATATGTAAAAATCAAGCAACATTTTTGCTGATTGTGCAATCTCTCTATCTCTATTGGAGGTGTCAGTACAGTTAAAAAAAACACTATAGTATTTTCTATAAATTACTATAGTATATTTTCATGTGGGTGTCTGACAATTGAAAATAGATCTGGTAGTAGGTATCGCAGCCGCAGTTACTTTTTACCTTTTTAATATTTTTAACATTCAGAGAACTCATGAATTAGAGTGAAGCGATGCAACTGAAAGGGGTGGGTCACGTGATGATTACAAAATGGCGGATGAAGTACGTCCGAGTTGAAATCATACTGCTCACATTCATACTGTATAGAACATACTTTTCTAATGTACAAGTAGAACATTTAAATTCAAATGCAGTACCTACAAAGTAGAAGGTGATTTCTAGGCTCTCTATGTTTTGCGGATATTGGTGAATGGTAAAGCAATACAACATTTTAATTTGGTCTGTACATGACTATTTCAATCAGTCAATAGCTACGTTTCTATTAACCTATTCTTATGTGCATTTTGGATATGCGCATAAAAAAAATAATAAAATAAATAAATAAATAAACAGTTAATGGAAACTCCAAGATGCGTATACATTTTGAAAATGAGCATAAACAATATATGGGCATAACTGAGTAAGATAAACTTTTTATTCGGTAAAAAAGATGCGTATAAACTATGGAAACAATTTTACTGAACAAATTCCAGTATGTGCTAGGGCTGGGCGATATGGGCAAAATATCAAATCCCTGTATTTTTAGGAGGAATGACGATATACAATATATATCCGGTATTTTTCCCATAAATGGTTACTTGAGAGTTAAAGCCTTTATTAAGACTTTATTAAACATTTTTGGAGCAAAATATAATTCAAACACAGGGGTTTTCCTTGCTGCACAAAAAACTACAGCTGCACAAAAACTTTGATAAATAAAATACAGTACAGGTTTTTCTTCTGCTTAAACTGTTGCAAAACATTACAAATTATAAACAAAATCTTTGATAAATACATACGGTACAGGTTTTTTTTTCCTGCTTAACACTATTCACAGCACTACTGTGCTGTTGTGCAAATAACAAAGTAAACAGAACCATAGAAAACCACAGGATAGAAAAGAACCACATTGAATGTAAATATGAATTAGTATTTTATGTCACATTTACAGTGCTGTTATAAGTAATCCTGTATACCACAGCTGTGTGATTTATAAACAACTATTAAATCAGCTGTATGCTCTTTAGTTACACATTTACATGTATTTATTGTGCACAATTATTAAACAGTGCACATATCCAAGATCTCTAAAGAGAAGCCTTTCACTCCATGTAAAAAATCATGTACATTTGTTTTGTTTTGACTTGCTTTACTAAATATTAAATAAAGAGATGAAAAGGAATAGATTATAGATATGAGAAGTAACAAAATTGTGAGTACTGTGATGAAATGCTGGTTAAGCAAATAAATGTAAACTGTCATTATAACAGACCATAACGCAGAGCTAAATGTGTTATAACATAAATGTAAAGAAGAGACAGTCATGTAATAAAAGCTGAACTTATAATCAGTGAATAGGAGGTGGTTTCACTTTCGAAATGTGGTATTAATTTGTCCCATTTTGGCGTTTAATTCTTTTGAACACATTCAGGTGTTGCTTGGCAATTTGATAAAGCTTCCATGTTCATTCTTGCTATCAATTGCTGAATAAATGATCGTTAAAAGGTTTCTGATAAACTGCTGTGACAGCTGCGGGCGCTGACAGATGCGTGTGAACGCGAGGGGGAGTCAGATTTGTTCCAGGGAGACAACAATTCGATACAACACCAGCACTGCATGTTCCTCCATGTCGCGTCAGTGATAGGTCGTTCTTGAACGATTCGTTCATTTTGAACAAATCTTTTGTATGACTCATGGAGTGAATTATTCATTTGCACATGCGCAAATTTGTGCAAGTGGAGCTTGCGTGCTACCTTGGAGTGCTCCGTTTCATGCAGAATGCGCATGTGTGGCCTCAAACCATATCGATATGAACGATATTGGATAATACTGCATCGCGTTGGGGAATCTTATCGATATATCCCCAGGATATACCACCCAGCCCTAGTATGTGCATTAAAAAACAATGATGTAATTTTATTATAAGAGATCATGTGATGATAAAAATGTGTGTGAATGGACAAACCTGCAGACTGAGCACACTGTAAAGCATCTGAACTGTTGTTTTAGTCAGTCTATACCGCCTTAACCATTTCAGTATATTTATTATATTATTAATTACCTCCAGAATCAAGAGTGTCTGTGCTCCACGTCTGACGCCTTCAAACACCACCGCACGTTCACTGCGTGTCAGGATTGCCTTCTGAGGCGCAAGTCATTGATTAAATGAAGAAAAGATTGACGCAGCTTTTTCTACCACAGCAAATTCAGTTTTTACTGTTGATGTTTGCCGCCAGTTAATCCGGGAGTGACAATTTTGTTCTCTTTGACTTGTGGATTGGATGGAAACAATGCTTTATTCGCACATTTTCTATGCAATAATCCAGTTTTACACAAAGTTAATTCAGATTTTTTATGAAAACATAGCTAATGTTTGGTATGAAAATGTTTTTTAGGTTGCACGAAAAATAGGAATCATTACCCCTTAAACATAGCTAACTTACCAAAGTGGACTGAAAAATAAACATAGGACCAACTTAATTTTAGAGCTGAGCGATTAATCGAAAAATAACCGAAATTCAGAACCTATAATCGATCTAATTTTCTTAGGTCGACTTTATCAATTATATTCCCTACTTTGTGTGGAGTCACGTCACCCTGCTCTGTTAAGGCTGATTTATACTGACTTATATCGAGAGCACACGTATGGACTTCGGTAGCATACCCATACACCTTTCAAAAAACGTAAATACACATTGCAAAGACACGCAGTGCAAGCCCTGTGACTGGTCAACTTGGTAGCGTTGACATGTGGGCAGCGCAGAGAGCCGCGGGACAGCAGAGAGCCAGTTGGAGCGGGTGTTTACAAGTGTGGAGTCCCGTGGAGGAGCTGTTTTGTGTTTACCTTATGATTAAAGTTGTTGCACGTCCGCCTGTTTCCCCGTGAAGAAACTCAACAGTCCTATGTGAGACTCAAACTCTCACAGAGGAACATAAAAACCCGGTGCCAGCTAGCGTTTTAGAAGTGTTACTACAGAGCAATACAAACAGCACACTGAATTATACCAATGCACGGCTACGCACAAGGCAAGCACCGTAGGTCACGCAGATCACTCGATGCAGATGTATAAATTCGGCTTTAAAGTCTGAGGGTGATTTATTCTTCTGTCTCCACTTTGCAGTCACATGATCTCTGGTCAAGTAAGATGATAGACCCAATTTTGAACCTAACTTTGCACTAAATTGACGATGCAATTGTAAACTCAATGAATAATCACAGATAGATGTGCTTCCTTCAATTACTTTAAAATCAAGTATATGCACCCTTCATTCAAAAATCTTTGACTTGTAATATGTGAACATACTGTATTTACTGTACAAAACTTGTCAGTAAACTATAAAGGCAAAAAATATATTTATAAAAATAAAATAATCGTTCATTAATTGTAATCGAGTTAAAATGTTCAATTAATCTAAATTTTAATTTTAAGCCAAATCACCCAGCCCTACTTAATTTATTACTAAAAATTGTAAGATGTTAAGTTGAAAACAGTTAACCTATTAGGTGCAAAACCTAATTTTCTCAGTTTGACACTTTTTACAGTGTATTCTAGTTTCTCTACTTCAACAATGAATTAATGCACGGCTGAAATAAATGCTAAATGTAAGAGAACAGCTCTTTTACCTTCAAAATCCTGCAAGAGTTGTCCATCTCTGAATGACAGCGTCTGTTTTAGCTGCTGGTCCAACATGCTGTGAACGGTCACAAAGCCTTCATCCAGAGCGACCACATAAGGGAAACACACAGCTGCCGCGATCACGTTCTCGGACCAGCTCACCGGTGCACGCTGGGATATGCCCTCAGCATTAGCAAACATCCCTGAGGGATCAAGATACAGAGAGATGCGTGACTCATCACAAACAAACAAAAACATGATGACAGTCATAGATGAGAAGACGCTTCAGATCTTAGGTTGGGTGTGGCTGAAAAACGCATAAAAAATACAAATAAAATGAAAGCATTCTCTCTGAAAACAATTTATGGTACAGACTCCTTAAAGAGGGATCTATTTAAAATGCAGTGTTGTGACTAAAGGGATTCTCAGCTAAGAATTCAGACCTCAATCACTATTGTATCTACCACAGTCTAAAAAAGATCTACCATCCATTTGGAGGGTGGGGGTTCTGCATACATGAGGGCCTGCATGCAGAGAGCATGAGATTTTGAATAGTTTCTTTAACTTTAGCATTTAACAAAAGAGTGGTAACATTTTGTCCATCTTTTGTCTGGCTGTAAAAAAAAGGAAGAAGATGGAACAAGAACAAACTAAACTATACTTCTGAATAGGGCTGTGCTGATTTATTTTATCTTTGCCATGATGACAGTAAATAATATTTTACTAGATGTTTTTCAAGACACTTCTATACAGCTTAAAGTGACATTTAAAGGCTTAACTAGGTTTATTAGGTTAACTAGGCAGGATAGGGTAATTAGGCAAGTCATTGAATAATGATGGTTTGCTCTGTAGCCTTTCGAAAAAAATATATAGCTTAAAGGGGCTAATCATTTTGACCTTAAAATGGGTTTCAAAAAATTAAAAACTGCTTTTATTCTAGTCGAAATGAAACAAATAAGACTCTTCAGAAGAAAAAAAAATATTATTAGACATGCTGTGAAAATTTCCTTGCTCTGTTAAACATCATTTGGAAAATATTTAAAGGAAATAATTTTCAAAGGGGCTAATAATTCTGACTTCAATTGTATATTCAAGTACACAGATAATTGTTAAACAAATTCTCATCACTTTTCCAAAACATTTTGGGTTTATTTGTTTTACCAAAAACTTTTTCAGGCCTGGAAATTGTCTTTTCGGAATTTCATAACTTTTCCAGGATCGTTTGAACCCTGTATATCATATGAGAGACTTGCTTCGTTTACCAAATAAGTTTGTGTAATAGTTACAAATGTATTATCTTTTGATTTAATTTATTAAGTTTTTAGTTATGATACTCCTAAAATCATTACGCATAAATCCACAGATGTTTCACAAAGTTCTCAGCAGAAATAGCAAAAAATGTCTGCTGATTCTTTCTGGCCCTACTCATAAGTAGGGTTGTAACGGTATGAATTTTTTACGGTATGATAATCGTCTAAAACAATACCACGGTTTGACGGTTTCGCGGTATACGGTATGTTACAAATGTTACAAAATAATAGAACAGTGAAGCAAATTTGACTTTTTCCAAATAATATATTTTCAGTTACTATAAACAACACCACTTACAATGAACAAATAAAAATAAGAAAATAATAAATAATGTGTCAAAGTCCAAATAAAGTCCAAATAAACATGGTGCAAATCCTCAGTAAAAAATAGATATAAATATTTACTATACTATAAATAGTTACATAACTAAACTAGATTCAATATGGAACATCCTTAGGTTTTATGTGCCAGCATGGATATGGTTGTCTGTGGATATGGATTTGGATATGGTTGTCTCCAATGCAGACAAACAGCTGCACCTTCATTAGCGTCTTTTGAAAACAGCAAGAGCAGCAGTTCGTCTTTGCTGTGTCACTGTTTTGTCATGTTTCTGTGCTGCTGTGGATGCAAAAGTACTTAGTATGAGAATTATTTCATGCAAAACTTTTTTGTTTGCGTTTTATTTAGCTGCGCATAAATGTATGCCTATCTCTCATTCTGTGTTATTCAAAAAGCTCACTGTTGGTCCACAAACAAAAGCGAAACCTATGCTTATTGGTTGTGATATAGCGAGTTTGAACCAATCTGGGCATGGAGGAGGGACAGTGCATCAATGTATCATGTCTGGTTTGTCCGGAGACACAGTGACGAGCGTTTCTTTGTCAAATCAGCGTTGTCAAATTTTGATGCGAAATTTTTTGCGAATGTTATGTGATACAGCACTGGAAAGCTGAGATTCTCTTCTTTATGCCAATCTTTGAATTGTATGAATCGGATCAGCGGATCAAAAGTTATTAAACATTTAGGAGCAATACTTATTTTTAGCCGCGGGCGGCTGTCTCTGTCTTTAAGGGTTAAAACCGTTGATATGCAATTGTTCATGGTATGATAATCGTGCACGTTCAAATCGTGGTAGACCGTCATACCGGTATATTGTTACAACCCTACTCATAAGTAAATGAATAGAATGAATAATGGGCTAAAATAAAATCAGCAGATTACTGCAGATTCCAAGTGGGCCAACTTATTACCAATGCTGTTTGGGTCATTCAACTCACCAAGTCCACCTGGGGCAGCAAGGAGAAATTCCTCACGACCGATCCTTTTAACAATGGGCTTCCTCTCCTCACAGTCATAAGGGAACAGATCCTGAGAGGCTCCTGTGCTGTAGTTGAGGATCATATACTGTGTAGACAGGGCCAAACAGATATTGTACCCGTCCAGGCTCAGGGCACAGGGCTGCTCTGGTGTGGTCACTTCCTTTAACATTTGCACTCTGTCCTCATGGACTGTACAAATCTGGACGGCCCGTCGGCGTGCCAAAACTACAGCCATTTCCACACAAAACGCATCCCCGGTCACTGGATTCTCATTTATGCAAAACGCAGTCACACCTTTGAGCTTTGCACCTCCAGTGGGCACAGGCTCCAGTGTTACCATGTCCACAACCGTAATAGCCGAATCACAGAGGACGATTAGGCGCTCCAAAGCAGAGGCAGCCTTCAGCTCCACCACTGGCTTCTTCAGGCCCAGGTATTTGTGGAGGAGCTTTTGAGCGTTGAAGGCCAGTTTACCTTTAGCTGTGGTGTGCTCCTCCAGGAGGAAGTGATGGATGAAGCAGTCATTGGTGCCTAGGTACAGGTGTTGGCCGCAGCACTCTATGCATTCAATGTTTATCCGCACCTTCTCGCCCATCACCTGCTCCCGCTCCACAGCGGGAACCAGCTCAAAAGCTTTTACACTCATGGTGCCACCCACATCTATGACGAGAGAGTAAACGGAAAAAAAAAACCATCAGGTTTAAACATTCACAACAAGGGCCTGTTCTACATTTATGACGGTATCAAAAAATGGCAAGAGAGTAAAGAGAAGCAAAACATCGGGTTTCAAACCAAGGGCATAGGTTTATTATGGTCTCAAAGCTTAGGTAACACTGTAAAAAGTGATTATTTACTTTACTTAAACTCGCTGCTTTAAAAGTGACATGTTGACTTTACTTAAAAAAGTGAGTAAACCAATTTTTAACATGGAATTGTTAACAATTCACACTATTAACTTCTGGTTTATTATCTGCCTATTTTTATTTATTATCTGTTAACTAGTAGTTCTAAATTATGATCTTATACCACATCTCTAATCCTACCCAATACCTAAACCAAATACTTCCTTAAAGTGCATCTGGAAAGTATTCAAAGCGCTTCACTTTTTTCACAATTTTTTTAATGCTACAGCCTTATTTCAAAATTAATTAAATTCATTTATTTCCTCAAAATGCTACACACAATACCCCATAATGACAATGTGAAAAACAGTTGTTTTTTTTAATTGTTGTAAATTTATTAAAAATAAAAACCTGAAAAAGCACATGTACATAAGTATTCACTGCCTTTGCTCAATACTTCGCTGATGCACCTTCGGCTGCAATTATAGCCTCAAGTCTTATTGAATATGATACCATGAGCTTGGCACACGTGTTTTTATGGGGGATTTTAGCCCATTCCTCTTTGCAGTACCTCTCAAGCTCTATCAGAATGAATGGGAAGCGACGGTGTACAGCAATTTTCAGATCTCTCCAGAGATGTTTAATAGGATTTAGGTCTGGGGTCGGGCTGGGCCACTCAAGGACATTCGCCGAGTTGTTGTGAAGCCACTCCATTGATATTTTGGCATTGTGCTTTGGGTCATTGTTCTGCTAGAAGATGCACTCTGAGGCAGGTTTTCATTCAGGATGTCTCTGTACATTGCTGCATTCATCTTTCCCTCTATCCTTACTAGTCTTCCAGTTCCTGCTGCTGAAAAACATCCCCACCATGCTTCACTGTAGGGATGGTATTAGCCTGGTGATGAGTGGTGCCTGGTTTTCTCCAAATGCAACGCCTGGCATTCACTCCAAGGAGTTCAATTTTAGTCTCATCAGACCAAAGAATTGTGTTTCTTATGGTCTGAGAGTCCTTCAGATGCCTTTCTGCAATTTCCAAGTGGGGAGTGGAATTCGTCTGGCCACTCTACCATACAGGCCTGATTGGTGGATTGCTGCACAGATGGTTGACCTTCTGTAAGGTTCTCCTCTCTCCACAAAAGAACACTGGAGCTCAGACAGAGTGACCATCGGGTTTTTGATCACCTCCCTGACTAAGGCCCTTCTCCCCTGATCCCTCAGCTAAGATGGCCGGCCAGCTCTAGGAAGAGTCTTGGTGGTTCCAAACATCTTCCACTTATGGATGATGGAGGCCACTGTGCTCATTGGAACTTTCAGAGCAGCAGAAATTATTCTGTAACCTTCCCCAGCCTTGTGCCTCAAGACAATCCAGTCTTGGAGGTCTACAGACAATTCCGTTGTCATCATGCTTGGTTTGTGCTTTGACACTATAATCAGACTGGTGTTTGCCTTTTCAAATCGTGTCCAATCAACTGAATTTACCACAGGTGAACTCCAATTAAGCTGCTGAAACATCTCAAGAATGATCAGTGGAAACAGAATGTACCTGAGCTCAATTAAGACCTTTACGGCAAAGGCTGTGAATACTTATGTACATGTTTTTCAGTTTCTTTATTTATCTTTTTTTCACATTGTCATTATGGGGTATTGTGTGTAAAATTATGAGAAAATAAATGAATTGAATCAATTTTGGAATAAGGCTGTAACATAAAAAATGTGAAAAAAGTAAAGTGCTATGAATACTTTTCAGATGCACTGATTTCATGCCGAATGTTCAAAGTGCCATGGTAAACAATATAGGGAGTGTGTCACAAGCTGTCATTGATTGAATGTGTGAATACAAAACCTCAGTAGAAACACTACTTTAATTACAAAAGTTCATCATGAGAAAGAGACAAATATCAATTACGGAACCAGTCAATATTTTGACAACACCCCATCCCTTTAGTGCATCCCTGCGATAATCAAAATGGCTAACATATATTACAAAGAAATAATTCCTTTGAGTAATGACGAGACTAGCCAGTTTTGAAAGAGATTCACGAGCGTTTGCTACAGTTTGACACATTACCAAAGCATACTGTAAAGCAATAAATCACAGTTCTGACAGTAAACTGTGGTTCTGTGGTTTGTATTCCACACAGAAGAATTAGCACGTATAGCTTCCTCTAATAACCCTTTAATAAAACTTTAATTATTTTAATATGCGAAATAATTTTCTGTTTCAGTCAAAGGTCACGATAATGAAACCACAACAAAAAGATGCATACACACAAACTCTCAATTCCTCTTTCAAGCACCAGCTTCAAGAGACAGAAGTGCTTTTGAACACCGTCAATCGCGGCTGTGTATAAAATACAAGTCACACACCCAACTAGACAGCATTTGTTGAGGTTTTCTAAAGTACGCGTCGGTTATGTTATAAAAGCAATGTTGTTAAGACGGTAGGTTTTAAGACACAGCCGAGCCTACGCGTCTGGTGTGTGTATGTGTATGTGTATGCGGCACGCAGTGAGTGCAGGTGCTGCGGCAGGTGATGTGAAACAAAGCTTAGTGTATATCGTACCCCAGCCGTGACCAGTGTGGTCCTGATTTCAGAGATGCCAGCGTTTTCACGGCCTGCCCGTTTCATTCAAGCGCCCCACTCCTCCTCCCTCACTCGCTCTCTTCTCTCTATCGCTCACTCTCTCTAGCGCTTCCTGTTTCTCCGCCGAAATACATCCGGCCACGTGATGAAGGTGGGTTCTGGCGTTGTTGCTAGAAGGGATACAGCTGCGGTCTAAAGTTAACAAGAGGCATTTATTTATTATATTTCGCATTAATTGTATTTTGTTAAGGTCTACCCCAAACCTAAACACAACCATCACACTAATGTAAAAACTGTAATTATACAGAGTATTATTCATATTATTTATTAAATTGCCAATTAAATTGTATTTTATTAACGTCTCTTACTAAACCCAACACGTACAGTAATGTAAAAATATTATTTATTGTTGTACAGTGTCACAAAACTTAGGCTATATTGACGTGTGTATCCGCAGCTGTATCTCATCCAGACTTCATCTAGACGGGATTCAAGATTTGAACTGCTTTTTGAAAATGAAATATCAAGTCAAAACGTAAATTGGGTTGCAATTTGAATTTTTGCGTTATTTATAATACAACAACATTGTCAAGTACCGAACAGTAGTTGTCAACTTTAAAAAGTAGTATATGTTTTAGGGTCATTGTCACTATAAAGTTTCCAGTGATGGGTTGCAGCTGGAAGGGCACAGATGTAAAACATATGCTGGATAAGTTGGCTGTTCATTCCGCTGTGGCGACCCCAGATTAATAAAGGGACTAAGCCGAAAAGAAAATGAATGAAAACACTATAAAGTGCCTTTGATGTCCCACAAGATTAAATCAGTCCCAGGGGGCACAATAGATTGTGCTGTCGCCTCACAGCCAGAAGGTAACTGGTTCGAGCCTCAGCTGGGTCAGTTGGTGTTATTGTGTGGAGTTTGCATGTTCTCCCTGGGTTTAAGCTGGGGAACAATAGTCTGTTACGGAGGGGAAGAGAGGGAAGAAGGGGAAAGAAAGGGAGGAGAGGGGAAAAAAGAAGAAAAAGAGGGGGAAAAAGAGAAGAAAAAAAGGGGAAAGAGGAAAATTTTGTTTATATGGCCATTTTAAGCAACAACATTTGTGTTTATTATAAATGTTAAACTTTAATGATAATTGTATTTTTTTATTTAGTTTTTAATAATTTATTTACAGGTAAAAAAAGTTACTCTGTACTATTAATATTTGATTTATACTTTATTGTATTAGTTTCTTAAATATATATGTATTTAAGTACATTTCTGCTAAGTATTTTTCTAACTATAAAGAAACTACAAACTAGTTTATTTATTGAAACTTACATTATTTTCTGGACTATTACACTTTGTGCATATTTAATTTTTTGAATTATACTATAACAAAACACAACCAACTCAAAAAAAAAAAAAAAAGCAGAGAAACAGTTAAAATTACCAAACATTTCTTTCAAATTTGTCATAACCGATTATTTACATTTGCAATATTACGGCTCAACAGCAGTGCAAACAAGTGCAAAAGAAGAGAAAAAAATTACACACAAATAAAGCAATCTACATAAATAAATACAAAATGTGCAAATAGATTAAACAAAAATAAATAACCACACAAAATGAAAGAAGCAAAGATAACTTAAATTCTAAAATAAATGATAAAAATAAAAAAAAATACAAATTTACATTTCTTTATAATTTTAAATAAAAGTTAAAAAAACTATAAATAAAACAAAATACCCCTGAAAATATTTAAATGTCAATATTTTTCCTACGGGTGCTCCGGTTTCCCTCACAGTCCAAAGACATGAGGTACAGGTAAATTGGGTAAGCTAAAATTGTCCGTAGTGTATTAGTGTGTGTGCATGTTTTCCAGGGATGGGTTGCGGCTGGAAGGGCATTCGCTGCGTATAAACGTGCTGGATAAGTTGGTGGTTCATTCCGCTGTGGCGACCCCTGATTATAAAAGGGATTTAGCTAAAAAGAAAATGAATGAATGAACATAATGCGAAATAATGAAATTCTAATGTTTTTATATAATTAGTTAAACTTTTACACACATGCAGGTAGAATTATATTCATTCATTCATATTCTTGTTGGCTTAGTCCCTTTATTAATCTGAAGTCGCCACAGCGGAATGAACCGCCAACTTATCCAGCCGATTTTTACACAGCGGATGCCCATACAGCCGCAACCCATCTCTGGGAAACATTTACACACACACACACACACTCATACAGTACGGACAATTTAGCCTACCCAATTCACCTGTACCGCATGTCTTTGGACTGTGGGGAAAACCGGAGCACCTTGAGGAAACCCAAGCAAATGCAGGAAGAACATGCAAACTCCAGACAGAAATGCCAACTGAGCCAAGGTTTGAACCAGCGACCTTTTTGCTGTAAGGTGACAGCACTAATACTGCGCCACTGCATCGCCATAGGTAGAATTATAAATGTTTTGAAATATGTTTTTGTCAATTTTTGGCATATTATTTCATTGAATGGATGTGATATTGCCATGTCCCACACACTGCTTAGCCAACTTTAGAGTTTAAAAAGTAGGTAAATTAGTCAAAAATTATTCTTATTGTCTTTAACTATTTTGGATAAAACAAGTAATTTTGACAACTTTTATTTTGTTTTCATTATATTATGTATCCTTGAAATCCACCCTGTCATGATGTGGTAAATGCCCCTTTAAGAAACCCTCTGATGTACTCATTGGCATCCTCATGCCCATTTTCTTCAGAGGAGGTTAATACATCTGCTGTGCACACAGTAAGTATCTACACTTATGTTTCCTATTTTCCCTCATATTGTGTTTGAAACTGAATGTTGTCAAGCTTAACATGTCCACCCTGTCATAATGAAATATTAATTAATATAAAAATTCCGAAACAAAAAATGTAAACTGTGTTCAAAGAGCTTAAATATGAAAAAAACTTTACCAGCTGCAGGTACAGCCTGTGTTGAATAAATGAATAAATAAATATTTAGCCAAAAATGTCTTCATTGTCCACCCTGTCACAATTCCTTCCTTGACAGGGTGGACATATGCATTGTTATTGACACTTCATTTAAATACCTATTTATTTATTAAATATTTTATTGTTAATTAGTTAATGATTTTATGTTACAACACTTATACACACACATACTACACCAGTAGATGCAATACACGAGTGCACATTACAAACCTTTGAAATAAATGATATCCAGTCTAAATAAATGATATCCTTTTAAAGTCCATATAATGAAGCTCATTGACTGTTTGAAAAAAAAAAATACATGCCAATGTCCTCTGTCATCTTTTCCACCGTCATGTTCAACTTTTATGAAAATAAACAAATCTTATGTAATTCCTAAATTGACCAATAAGGGCCAGTTATATTGTTTAAAAGTTTCATAAAGTACTTTAGATGTTGGGTTTTATTTTCAAAAGAACCTGCAACGACTGCATATTTTACTGGGAAATAAATGTTTTGTCCATTATTTCATTATTATAAATAGACTTTTTCCATAATCTAAAAAAAATGGGTTGGTAAAGGAACACATTAGTTTTCTGAAAATATACATTTTATAATCACATTGCAATGAAAATATACTTAAACTACTTTAAATTTGTCCACGGCAGGGTTGACACAATTTAAGGTTTGTTTACAGTTTGTCTGCTTGCAGTTTATTATTAAAAAGTGCAGGAGCTTCACCAACATTCATTTTTGCCTAAGGGCTAATTAATACAACAACTATGTGGTTAAATCAAAAATCTCAACTTTTTAAAAAAATTCTAATATCTCAAAAGCACTTTATAGTGATAATGACCCTTCAGTATTTAATGGCCTGTGAGTAGATATTAAACTTCAAAGGCCCCAAATAGTGATCACGAAAATATTGGAACTCTCCAACCTCACTATTTCTTCCCGATAATTAATTTAGGCATTTGGTATAACAAAAAACATTTTTAATAGTGTTTATTTTATTTTAATGTGTGTCTTATTTTAAGCCATCTCGTAACCAAAGCTTGTTGAGGACTCCTGGGGGCCCCTGCTGTTCAGTTTGTGTTCCCATTCTGCCTTTAATTTCAAAACATACATGTACAAATCAGATGACATTTAGTTTTTTTATTATTATTGTTACTTAGGTAGCTAAACATGAACTACAACTTCGAGGATGTAAGTTTGCATGGTTATTTATTCGGACAACTTGTATCTCTGTAGGTAACAGAAGAAAACGTAATATGACATTTTACCTCTAGAGGGAGCAATAGGCCATTTTTCCACCTTTATGTAGTTTTTTTTCAGCTCATAAGGTTTTACGCTTTTGACAAGGGCAATTATAGTAAATAAACTAAGCTAAAACCATAAAGCTAAAAAAAATCTTTACTTGAAACTCAATAAATGTTCATTGAAATAAAGTCATAATAATATAAAAAAGGTTAAACTTACTTTTTTTCATATATACAGTTGAAGTCAGAATTATTAGTCATCCTAAATTATTAGCCCCCTGTATATTTTTCCCCCAATTTCTGCTTAACGGAGAATTTTTTTTCCACACATTTCTAAATAAGATACCAGTACTCAGCTTAAAGTGTCATTTAACGGTAATATATAAATATTATTTAAAAATATATATTTGTAAGCATGTCTTTTTTGTGTGTTTACCTTAACTTAAGTTGTAGGTTTTAGCATGTTAAACTACATTAAAAAAATTATATATATATTTATATACACACACTTAAATGGTCAAAACAAAGTTATTTTGTGCTTCGTTTTTGCCCAGCTAGTTAAAAGTTACAGTAGTCTATTTGTATATATATTTCTGAGTAAAGAAACATCTTAATTTGCTAATATGTACAGTGAAGTTCTATTCGTTTACGCTGGTAATATAAGCTAAAAAATAAAACATCCAGGAATTTAATTAATAATTTGTTTATAATTGATCTGGTGTTAATGTATTTACAAATATTGTTTCATTATGTAATAGCCCAGAACTTGGTTGTACTTTCATTACCAAAGATTAGTATGTAATGTGACAAATTAATAATAAATGCATTAAATAAATAATCGAAGCTCCTTGCAAAACGATACCAAAAAGTTACATTACTTGGCCAATAAACCAATATATTACCTGCATAAGGCAGCCAAAGAAATCTTTTGATTAATTAAAAGAGGCACCAGTAGCAAGTATTAAAGGATCAGTTAAATGAACATACTTTTGATTAAACCAACAGGACACCTGCCATTTGATATCAATTTCTCTAGATAATATGCAAAATATTTGTGTGTGTGTGTGTGTGTGTGTGTGTGTGTGTGTGTGTGTGTGTGTGTGTGTGTGTGTGTGTGTGTGTGTGTGTGTGCGTGTGTGTGTGCGTGTGTGTGCGTGTGCGTGTGTGCGTGCGTGCGTGCGTGTGTGTGTGTGACAGTTTATTGCACCTGTGTTATGTTGAGCTATAAAATACTGCTAATATAATAAAATCAGCTCTTGGTAGGATTAGATTAGCATAAACTGAGCTTGCTTTAAATAAACTAAAGAGACAGATGCGTGATGAATCAGACCTTTGAGTTCTGTTTTAGGATTGCCTGAAAGATAAGAAAGAACAGCTGAGGCATATATTAATGCACTGAATGTGAGTCATTTTTTATATTATTGTAGTGATCTCCTGTAAGCAGAAACGAGGCTTGTGCAAATGCCTTTTGAAGAAGTTTATTATAAGCGTCAGCAATCACACAGTCTATAAATGACAGATATTGATTGATGAGTCAAAAGCAAATGTTAGTCACAAACAACATTAGCTAAGTTATTAATAATTACATAACTGAAATTGTGCTTACATTACTTTTTTAATTACTTTGCATGAAAAGTCAATCAATTATTTCATCCAATGCAGTTTAAAATCCCTATAAATGTATAGACAATGGAAATTAAACTTTTTGATTTGTTTAAATTTGAGTTAGTTTATTTTTTTTTTTACTTTAAGTGGTTGCAAACAATTTATATGAGCTGAATATAAACAAATGAAGAACATTACTCAATTTAATGTTTAAATTCAGCCCTTATAAATTGTTTGCAACCACTTAATGTAAAAATGTAGTACATCCAATGATTTTTTTTCTGTGTGCTTAAGAAAATCTAAACATATCTATCAAAGCATGACATGTTTAAAAGTGATGACATCATATTTCATACAGTATGTTCCATGTTGTCGTCAACTTCTTACATAGATATATACACTAGATATCGCATACGGACCCTGAGCATGCTTCAATAGCGTCGCCACATTTGTACAGTGCTTTCCCAGGACAAAATGGTCAAGACCAAGACTAAAGCCAATGTAAAGATGCTGGACTTTTGCACTGTGTACGGGTGTTGTAACCAGAAAACAAAGAAAACAAAGCACAAAGGCACAACATTAGGTAAGATTTAGTTTTTTATGTTTTTATTTTATGTTACGAATTTTTGTGCTAAGCAAGTATTGATGAAATACAGTCTCTTACTGCCCTGACCATTGGGCAAAGTAGCACCATACTCAATACCAGGTTAGTACTGTTGAATAAAATCAGCAAACAATGCAAATGAAAAATGACAACAAGATGCTGCGGTGCTAGAAACTTGTATTGTTGTCGGGTAAATGAACAAGTTGCTCATAACAGGGATTCGTTCACAAACGAATCACTCCCTTCGTTAGAATGAGAAGTTAAAGCGGCATAGGGAGGTGTGTTTCAGGACACGGATTAGATCAAATTTTACAGAAAGGGAGGAAAACATATTTCCACGCACACGAAAACTCGCTCTTTGTCAGCAATGCTCATGCAGTCACTTAAATTAAATCACTCAAAATGATCATTTTCGTAATTTAAAAAAAATAATTGCATACTGACCACTGGGAAAACTCCCAATCATGGATATATGTATATATGTGTATATATCTATGGCTCTGCATGGCCAGTCCTCCACTGCACTGTGATCCCACATTCCTTTCAAAGGAGCACTGCTGTGTACTAAAATGATGGCTCTATTGACGCATTCCTTCTAATTGACAATAACAGCGTAGGCGACATCTAATGTAAATATCTATGAATTTCTAATTGGTTCATTATTTCATTGGGGTATATGCACACAGACTTTACATTTTCAGACAGCTAGCCTGAATTAGCTAAAGCTCTTTAAATGTTGTCTTTAAATTATAAAAATGTAATTTATGGAATTTCTGCTATCACCTGCTGATGGCGTAAGAGTTTACATTCTTTTCCTCTAGTTTTATGACTGAACAACTAATGCTGACTTCAGACTGCATGACTTTAGCTCCGAGTTTGACTCGTCGACAGGTTTTGAGAAATGGCTAACAAATACCTGAAATCACAGGCAAATCGGTGCTTGTTACCAATCACACAGTGTGAACTATCAAAGACGCAATATGAGAGAATCGCCGATGAGTCGCAGACGCCCATGAAATATTTGGCGTGATAAATATCTGGACCTGTCGGCGATTCAAATCATGCCGTGTGAAATAAGTTTTGACTGAAATTAACATCGGCGATTACCTATAGCCAATGTTAGAGTAGCATCAACTAGTATGGGTATCTGCAGGCCAGAGGGAGGCTGGGGGAGAAGTTAAAAGTGCTTATTATCAGTTTATTTGGACCCAAGAATTGAAAGAATATTAGTGGAAATTTGGCAGGAGCACTGTGTCTGTCTGATGTGTCATCTGAGCAATATCACAACTGGGTTGAAAAGTTAAAAAAAAAAAATGTTGAGGAGAAATTGCTAATTCTCCTCAAAAGCCAGGTGAGCAAAATAAGTACATTTTCTGAAGCTAAAGCCTTCTTTTTCCATTATGTAGTTAATAACTAAAGAAATATTACGTGACGTCGCATTGTTTTCATGTCACTTCTGGCGTTTGTTTGGTTGTGAGACGTAGTTTGGACAGTTGTCTGTGATACTTCCTATTGTGAAGTCATGCAGCGTGAAACCCCCTGTTGCCTATCCATCCTACAGTGTAAACACAGCACCGACAGAACGCTACCCCAGATAGTCATGCAGTGTAAAAACATCCATAACATGACTACTTTGAAAATCATGCAGTCTGAACTCGGCATAAATAAAAGCTTAAGTTTATTTAACTGATTGTATTTTAATTACATTACTATGTCAATGCTGTAAAAGAAACTTTATAAACTTTAAAATAGTCACATTAACCATTCACCGGAGCTTTACCATTGGCTGAAAAACACTAGCAGTGCATATAGTAGGCATGGGTCGGTATAAGATTCTGACGGTATGAAAACCTTGGATAAAAATATCACGGTATTACTGTTGAAAAATATATTATTTTGAAATGTCTGGGTAAAAAAGCAAAAACTTTTTTTTCCGCTTTAAACACAATGTATTTTATCTTAAGAAACTTTTAAGATATTTTGGGATAGTAAACATGTCAGGCTTAATGAATCTTTGATTTCTGCTGTCTTTACAGTAGTTTTAAAAACAGATTTCATTACAATTTAAGACCGCATCTTTGGATATCTTTTCTGCTGGAGATACTGTTGTCCTTAAAAACTTCAAACAAAACATTAAAAAAAATTTAATTTTACATATACGGTAGGAACAGTATAGCAGAAAACTTTGGCTACAGAACCTTGACTTTTACAAACCGCGGTATACCTTGAAAACAGTTATCATCCCATGCCTAGCATATAGCCCATTCATCAACTAAATAAATGTAACCAACTTTAGTCAAAAATATAATTATTCAGCAAAATATATATGTATAACAAAAAAATAATACAATTAATCTGAATATTTAAGGCTAGTTCATGAGTAAATGTAGCTAGATTACCTAAAAATTAAAAGTAATTCCTTACTTTACTTTTGGAAAACTCATATAAATACAGTAACTATTACTTTGTAACTAATTACACCCAACACTGGGCACAAGCAACTAGTAAATAGGCAATAACACTTCCAAATAAAACAGTAAATATGCTTTATGTCTTCAGAAAATGCATGTTTCTTTTAGGTGACGATTTTAAACAAGACACGATTTTAATACGAGGCCTTGGCATGCACAGGCCCCTTTAAAGTGACTTATCTAAATGGGACTTTTGTTAGACTAATACATCAGCTTTGATAGAATTTGTAACTTTGTTAAAAAATAAAATGTTAGGAATTGCAGTGCCGCGCTGTCTGCTCAGATGTCTTTTCCACATTCGGGACACAGAATATCATCTCTCTCTGTCAGGAATCCACGGCCCACCAGAGACACTGAGCACTTCTTGCAGTTGAAGCAGTCGTTGTGCCACTGCCTCTCTTCAAAGGAGATGTATTTGCTTCCTCCCAGACCTGGAAAACATATGAAGGCAGCAAATTTTAAAGACGATGACTCGCGCTCTATGTAGCCTTAACTGCAGCTCGTGCTGTTATTGAACAGAGATGCACGTCACTTCATAACCATAGCGGCCGCATGTTGACTGAACTAAATTTATTTTTGATGTCTTGGTCACACTGTTTGGAGGGCCGGAACAAAGTGCCTCGGGGCCTGGATTCGGCCCGTGGGCCGCCAATTGAGTAGCCCTGATGTAGAGAAATATGTCAGAATGGGTTTCATAGCGCAGTGCTTTCCTTGTCCAGTGTGAAAGCTGCTTCAAACCACACAGTGCTAAAAGGAGAATAACTGCATTTTCAGCTTTTATTTCCCTCTTTTAGGCAAAACCTTGCAATTTATATAAAATAGCAATTTCTACTGATCATTCTCGGTGGCTCAATCAGGTGCAAATCACTTAAAACCTTGATCTCACAGCTGCACAGACCCTGGTGTAAAACAACATTATTAGCGGAATATGTCAGTCACTGTCTTTGAGACATTTTAGCTTACACTTTCTTTTTTTTTAAGTGAAAGAAAGTGGACACCAGTGGTGGAAAGGGTACTGAAAAATCATACTTAAGTAAAAGTACCATTACTTGCCTAATATTATAGTACCAGTAAAAGTATTTGGTGTAAATATTACTCAAAGTATGAGTAAAAAGCCCTTTCAAAGTACTCAAGAGTAGTGAGTATTACGCTGTAAAAAGCTGATGCATTTACATGTAATTTTAGGATGTGTGTGAACGTAACATTCTGTAGTGTATTTAGTTATTTCTGAGCAAGCACACAACATCATATGACATTAAAATTAGATTAGATTTAGGTTGTGATGTCAGTTGACCAAAATTCTATGTCTAGCTAGCTTCTAAGGACAATGTTATTTTAATGTCCAAAAATGACATTGATATTTGGTTGATTTTAGGTTGTGAGAGAGAGAAGGTGACCAAAATCCAACGTCAAGCCGAAATTTTAACCCAATGCCATATTGACATCAAATACTGACATTTATTCGTCAGGTCTGGAAACCAAAATCTAGTATCTGATAGATGTCATAGTGGTAACGCCCACACAACGTCAAGCTGTAACATCATTAGACTTTGATATTTGGTTGGTTTTAGGTTAGACGTTGGACATTGACATCGGCCTGATGTTGAGTTTGACATGAACCCAATTTTCTTTTTCAAATATAAATCTCCATGATGGTGTAAAGTTGACGTACAACGTCAATCTAAAGTCATGTTGACTTGGGGGGGTGGGGGTGTAGGTTGTGGTTGAAATTCCGGGAGTTTTCTCCAGGAGACAAACCAAAACGGGAGATGGGTGTGAAATACGGGAGACTCCCGGGAAAAAAACAGGAGTGTTGGCAGGTATGCTTACATCTGGCCCACATACCGCATGGAATGATGGCACTTGGGCAGTCTTTTCCTGTTTGCCAGAGCTGGGCCACAATTAAGCCATAGCAATATCACATATCAGCCAGAATTGAACCAAATGAACCTGAACTGACCCTATTCTGGGCGACAGTTCGCTTTTATTCTGGCCCACACCAGTCACTTACATCTGGACCACAAACTGAATGGAATGATTGCTCTAGGGCGGTCCGCTCCTGTTTGTCAGATCTGGGCCACAAATAAGCCAAAGCAATACCACATATTAGCCAGAATTCCACAAAATGAATCAAAACTGACCCTATTCTGGACCATAATTAGCTTTTGTTTCTGTCCCAGATCTGGCCTACACTTTACACTTGCTGGGTGTGGCAAAGTACAAAAATTCCAGCATGCATTGCAGTATGAATACATTATATAGCTTATTGATGCTCCAGTTTTCATTATTTGATTTTGATTCTGCCATTTACGTTGACGTTGTTGATTTTGTCACTTTTATTCTCTTGTTTGTGAGTTAATTTTGTTAATTGGCACATACGCTGATTATTGATGTCTCTGTGAGCAGAAGTTGAACCATAGAATTTGTTTTAGCTTATAAACCTTCATAATTCTGTGGCATGTGCAGGCATGATATTACGGTACTTCTAATAATGGATTAAACATTGGTTAACATCAGTGTATTATATTATTTCATTACAGGTTGTGCCTCATTTAATTTTATAGTTTTTTTTTTTATATATAATTTTAAAATTTATATTAAGAAGTTCAGGGTTATGAGCCCAACTAAAGCTAACACTTTTCTCCATGATGGTGACTTTAGTCTATGGGGTCCACATATGTTTTAAGATAACATCTTCTCTGGGACACTATAGGCTAACGGCTCCATTAGCCAGAGTTTACAGTGCTGAATATTTGCCAAACTGGCCCACATATGTTTTAAAATAACTGGGCCACATTTGCCAGATTTTCTCTGGGCCACAGCCTCAGTAGACAGAGTTTACTGTGCCAAATATTTGCCAAAGTGGCACACATATGTCTTAAGATAACTGGGCCACATTTGCACTTACACGTGTGAGCCACTTTAGGTTTAGACCCAGATTACCCTTAAATGACTATGCCACATTTTTGCCAACTGTGGCCCACATTTGTCCTCCATGATTTGGCCAGAATTTACCATTTTCCACATGGGCCACATTAGGCTCACATTCAGATTGCATTTTGCCATAAGTGCCAAATCTTTGACTTAAATGGCCCATATATAAATTTCAATCTTTGGCCCCCCTTTCCCATTGTACAGGTGGGCCACTTCAGGCTCGCATTCATTTTGTCTGGGCCGAAGGAATATCACTAGTGCCGCATAACTGCCTAAAGTGGCCCTCATTTGTACAGTATGCTCTCTGGGACATCATCCATCTTTGCTGTTGTTGTTGTTGTTGATAGATAACCAGGTCTACCTTTTTAGCAGTACTTCATTTACAACATACTCAAAAGCATAGTTCCCCAAAAATAAAATAATTTACTCAAAATTCACTTGTTTCAATCATAATTTCAGTATGTTCAACACAAAAATAGATATTTTGAGGTGTGCAGGAACCACTGACCAATTCATAGTGGTTTTTCCTACTTTGGATGCCTGCTGATTTTCAACATTCTTTAAAAAATAAAAATAAAAAATAAAAATAAAAAATGATATATATATATATATATATATATATATATATATATATATATATATATATATATATATATATATATATATATTTTTTTTTTTTTTTTTTTTTTGTGTGTGTTCAAAAAAAAAAATTATAAAGGTTTAAAACCACTTAAGGGTTAGTATAGGTCAACTATCCCTTTACTATACAGAAGAGAACTTCTGTTTCAAAAAAATTCATTGTGTTTATTTTTCATAGGCTTGCATTTGGTGCTTATAAGCACTTTCAACAATAAGGACGCACAAAAATGAGGAGATGTAAAAGTTTTGGTTGTTCATACCGCTGATCGGGGTGGTGCAGGCAGCACACTTCTTGGCATACAGATTGCAGAAGCAGTTGAGGCAATAGGGAAAGTCATCACGAGAGGTGAAGCGCTGGCCAGACAGCTGCTGCTTACAGCCAGTACACAGGAAGCAGTCTTTATGCCAGGGCTGGTCGTGATAGGTCACGCCCCCGGTGGTGATTGGCTGAGAGTGAACAAATTTAAATTTTATTTGTCACAATACACATTATATGCAGTAAAATGCTTATACAACCACATGTGACCTTGAAAAAAGTTATATTATTATCATAAATATATTATCATTAAGTTTATAAATTATGGAATATAAATACTCCATATTTCTAGAATATATAATTATAAGTTAAAGCTATATAACAAAATAAATATAAAAAAAACCTTAGCCATACAAACAAACGTAGAGAAAATAGAAGTGTTTTTAATAAAGTGCCTAGTGCATAGAGAGAAAGCACATCCGACAGGTGGTTTGTCAAGCCCACTCACCTACATGAAGCACACTCAGAACTACACAATATTTGATTGAGGTTTGATGTCATTTATTACTTTTTACATATTTAACGTGTCAAGTTGTGTTCCAGCTATTACCTTCTTGCATTGCACACACTGCAGAGCAAACTGCTTCTCGTAGCACGGCACACAGTAGTTACTGTTGTCCTTAGGAATGAAGCTCTTGGTTCCAATGGGCTGCTGACAGCGCTGGCAGGTAAAGCAGGTCTCATGCCAGCTGTTCCCCTTATGCTCCATCTTCCTGGAGCCTGAGAGAAACAGAGGAAAATGCAGACAGACAAATAAATTACTTGTCTGGATAATAGCCAGGATGTACAGTACATAGCCTGTGCATCTAAGGGTTCACACAAAAAAGTATCATCTTTTGCAATTTAATCATAATGTATTCAAGTTCTTATGAGGAGTACAAAATGGTGTAGCTATAAAAAATGTGCATGGGTGTGTTCGCTTTTTAGATTTGTATTTAATTTATGAAGGTGCTAAAAATGTAATTGTTATATATATATATATATATATATATATATATATATATATATATATATATATATATATATATATATATATATGTATATATATATATATATTTTTTTTATTAGTATATTTCATTGTTCGGTTGTTAAGGCAACTTGTAAATAATAATAACAATAATAATCCGTTCTGACATGTCTGCAAACATCCAAACCAGAAAGTCTTTACTGTAGTTGATGTGCTGTTTGAATGTGCATTGATCAATTTCATATGTAAATGAAATCTTATTAAACCTTCTTCATATGTGTCCATAGACCACAAAAAAAATGTCATAAATGTATTTTTTTACACCCAGGGGTCTAAGGGTGTTTTGGGGCCATGGAAAAGTTTTGACATGCACTGACATTTGTGTTATCTTTAGTATCTTAAAAACATATTATTGGCTAAATTGGGATAACACTGTAAACAGAACAAGCTAGGCTACAATAATATCTAAGCAGCATGTTTGTATGTGTTTTTGGGAGAGAAACGTTTATGCGTGGTTAGCGAAACACAAAAATTTTGAAGTCACTGAAACAAGGCCATGAAACACATAGAGAACATTTGTTCACAAGACTTTTGAGAACTGGATCTTGTAGCCTAGTTTTCTGAGGCCGTACTCACACTATGTACAGTTGCCTCGAACCAGGCCAAAGCACGCTTGTCCCCCCTCCCGTCTCCCCCGACGGCCTGCACTCACACTACAATCGGGCCTGGGCACGCTTACGTCATCGATGATGCGCTGTTCAGTGAGCGTTCTCGCTCAGCACAGAGGAGATTTCTCTAGTTATATCGTTTCAGTCGGTTTTATATGCAGTGACATGCAGTCAAATATTTCGCCAAACAGTCCTTAGGGATGTGGGGACACGCAGTCATATATTTCGCCGAACAGATCCACCACTTTTGTCGCTCATAAACAGTCATAACGTCCTTGTGCTGCAGGAATGAGGAGGTTTGCTGAAGGTGCGCAGCTGTTGTGTAGTGAGGGGTTTGCGTATTTAATAAACTACGGCAAATTGCAATCATTGAACAGTAAGATTGATTAATAAATCCAAATGAAACAGTCCCTTAAAAGTCACGTCTCGCTTTCAGTTTCAGGTTTTGGCGCGTTTTGCACTCACACTACAAGCGCCAAAGCCAAGCGAACCGCGCTCAGGCCCACGTCTTCCAACCGGGCCAGGACCGGCCAAGGGAACCGTGCTTGAGCGCGATTCAGCGCACTCACACTTCTCAAACGAGCCGGGAAACGGGCCTGGGCAAGGTACGGATGGCATAGTGTGAGTAGGCCCTGAGTCACTTTTTGAGTGAAAATGGTCTATGCGAGAAGGCGTGAACTATCATTACTGATGCAGTGATTCACTCTTTAAAAGACAAAGACCTGCATAATGAGCTGCATGAAGAGCCATCAGACAGGTACAGTATGTGACTAAGAGGGAAAAGTTTCAAGAAAGAAAATGAGAAAGAAATAAGGTTTTGTTTATTTGCAGTTTGTTTAAAATATATTTAACTATCACACAAAATAACTTGCGATTTATACACAGAATTTAATAACGTAAGGTTTTGTGTTTCAGGGTGACGTGGAGATTGCATCTCTTTAGAGGACTTAAATTTAACTATTTTGTCATGAATTATTTTTAGAACTTTTTAAAATGTCAAAATTTTGGTGAAAATCTTCCTAGTTTCGTAGAAAATATGCATATTAGTGTTTCAAAAACAAACCATGAGATGTGATTGTTTTTTGTTGTTGTTTTTTTTTAATAATAATAATTTGTTATTTTATTTTTGGTAAATTTTAATTTAAGTTTATAGTGATCTTTTAAATCAAAGTTTGGTGCCCAAATTTGGTCCTGGAGAATAAGTTTTCTTCAGAATGTAGCTTAATCTTACGTTTCAAGCAACTAGTAAGAGCTTGATTAGCCAGCCCAGTTGTGTCTGATTGAAGATTAAACTAAACTATACAGAACACCAGTGCTGCATCTCAATTCACATAAGCTGCGTCTCAAATGGCACAATATACACTATGCACTCATCCACTATGTACATATGCACTTACACACTCAACAGCATATTATATGTATGTAGTGTTATCTCAAATGGAGCACTAATGCTTTTTACTGAGCGGAAATTTAAACAGTTTAGACGGTTGCCAAATCAGTGAAATAAATGACCAAACTATCAAATAATACCTGCCATGAGTGTAACCGCAGTCACCATCGGGAGGCGCTATAATCACTCTCCTAAGAAAATTTTGCTTTTAGAATCCAAAATAATTAAAGTTATCCAACATGTGCGCCCGAAAGCTCGGCCACATCCGCTACATTAGCAAACCTGCGGTCATTGAGCAACAAAGCTAATGCGAATCCGCCTCTATTGTGAAGTGAATTTCACGCATGAATGAAACAAGTAAACTTAAAATGCTCACACGTCTAATAGGGTATATGCCAAACTAGTGCTGTTCCCATGCTCATACACTTCCGGTGACCTGTTATTGTGAACTTTTTTCCATTTTATACGGTTCCTTATACAGCATCGATGTTGTAATGTCATTAAAATACATTCAGTCAAATAAACTTTAGAATTTATTTGGTTGCTCAAGCGTAAAACGAGACAAAAAGCTGTTTACTCGCACGCGCCCGTCAGAATCGGCAGGCTAACGCAGAAGCTCCATTGAATATACTGGGGTAAAATAAATGCTCGTATTATAAAGATATGGCGGGGGAAATGTAATTTAATGCAGTGCTTCTTGTACAATCTGAGATCCACTTTAAATCGGACATCACTCAGCTAGTGGAGATCGCTGATTTTTAAAGAAAACAGACCTTAAATGCACCGGATTTTGCATTAGCATTCAATTCGCCGAAAGCACTTAACCCAGGTTACTGGCAAATTAAAAGTCCTATTAGCATGCTTCGGCATATACCCCATAGTCCTGGATGTCAGTCCTCATGAAATTCAGCTATGTGATTGTAATCAGTGGTAAACTGGAACTGGTGTGTTTGAAGTGCATGATGGAGTATGTAGTCCGGTTCAGTAGCGGAAGTGTAGAGTTCCCTCTAGTGTGTCTGGTGGGCGCTCAACTTGGTGACTGTGACAAGGTCGAAATAAGATCATGTGTGAGAATCAGGCCAAGCAAATGTGTTCACTCACCTGGCATGATTGTCTTCTTGCATTCGAAACATTTAGAGGAATACTCATTGGAGTAGCACTCGGTACACAGTAGCTGCTCGTCCTTGGTAGAAAATGGCTTGTCCACAAGAGAACGGTGACATTTGAAGCAGTGGAAGCAGTCGTCGTGCCAGTGCCGGTCTTTATAAGACAGATCCTGAGTAGAGAAACGCATACAGGTAAAGACTTTGAACCTACATTCTGTCACACCTGCATTAAACCGAATGTGCTTTGCCTCAGTGGCCTTTTTCAGCTTTTGAACATCTAATTAGGGAAAGCGAGAGGGTAAAGGGTTCCTCAATGTCAGCTTCACAGCGGGTCACTCGCCAATGAGAGCCGCAGGTGCTGGAGCCCAGTGTGATCTGCCAATCGGAGTGTGTTAGTGAGAGTCGGTACTGGGCCTCAGGAGGAGTGTATGACACCGGTGGTTTAATTATCCACCAATGTTTGAGAGGGAGAGAGTGTGTGTGTGTGCTCGTTAAATTGCTGGCCCAGGGTGATATGAGGTCATGCTGATGGGCTGCTATGGGGGAGCGACAGGGAACTGGGCCAAGGACGTGGCACACAGATGTGGCAACACCTCAGGCCTGTCCTCCAGACCAGAGATTCAGCCTTCTCATCAGGACTAATGACCATGTAATGTGACACTAATGACAGAACCTCACAGGAGCCTGTAGAGGGAAGAGCAGGACACCACACACTCTTAGGGTGCTTTTGCATGACAACTATAAATTAAAAATGGAAAGGATTTCTTTTACGTTTTTGGAAAGTTTTGGGTATAGATGACAATGTTTTCAAAATGATTACATGGTTCAAGTGATTTAAAATGCTGTGTTATACATGTCTAGGTGCTTATTTTATAATGCGCATATGGTCCTGTAGCCCTCTGTTGTTGTAGCTGTCAAGTAATCATGCATGCCAATGAGAAATTTATATTTATGCAGATGATGAAAACTTTTTCCACTCTACAGAATCTTTTGTGCAATGGAAAGTTTTCATAAATATTATGCTCGTTTACCAACAAATAACTTTTATACAATTAATAACACATTCATTTACAGTACGTTCAATTTGTTAACATTAGATAATATAAAACATTCTTATAACATGTTTATAAATCTAATTTAATATTCATTTTAAAATGAAAAACAATTTTTGAATTTAAATAACTAGTATTATTAAATGAAAGTAATCATGAACTAGCAATGAACGGCTTTTTATGAACAAAAACATTTAGAGTATATAATAAATGCTATACCATATGTACTGCTCATTAATATCAGTTAGTAAAGATAGTAAAGCATTTCTGGGTTAGTTTATCTATAAATAAAAACTCAGTCATCATTTAATTTCCAAATCCATAAATGTCCAGTACACTTTGACTACCACTAATTCCTTTAATATCAACTCAAAATTATCTTTATTGTAAATTGCATGCATTTTACATTATTCATTTAATGATTAATTGACATATATTGTTTTGAGTGGTTTAACCAAAGTCTTCATGAGAGAGTCACTTGGTATGATAATATATAGAGCCTCCTAAATTATTAGACCCCCCCCTCCCTTTTTTTCCCCCTCCAATTACTGTTTAACGGACAGCAGATTTTTTAAACACATTTCTAAACATAATAGTTTTAATAACTCATCTCTAATAACTGATTTATTTTATCCTTGCCATGATGACAGTAAATAATATTTGACTAGATATTTTTCAAGACACTTCATTACAGCTTAAAGTGACATTTAAAGGCTTAACTAGGTTAATTAGGTTAACTAGGCAGGTTAGGGTAATTAGCAAAGTTACTGTATAGTGATGGTTTGTTCTGTAGACTATCGAGAGAAAAAAAATAGCTTAAAGGGGCTAATAATATTTATGACATTGATGAATACTGTAAAAATTTCCTTGCACTGTAAAGCATAATTTGGGAAATATTAAAAAAAGAAAAAAAATTAAAAGGTGGGCTAATAATTCTAACTTCACCTGAATAAATTGCTGTATAGAAGTGTCGTGAAAAATATGTTTTATAATATTATGTACTGTCATCATGCCAGAGATAACATAAATCAGTTATTAAAATGTTTTCTCTGTTAAACAGAAATTGGGGGAAAAATAAACAGGGGGGCTAATAATTAGGACTTCAACTATATATATATATATATATATATATATATATATATATATATATATATATATATATATATTAGGGATGCACAATATATCGGCGCCCATATCGTTATCGGCCGATAAACGCTATTTTTAAGATTATCGTTATCGATCCGATGTCTAAATTAGGCCGATATATTTAAGCCGATAAATTACGTAATTGTACAGACCTGCGTACCGCGCTCGCAAGGCCGGAACTTGTTCAGACTTGTCCAGTGCACTATGGAGCTCTCCTTTATTCCTTTAAAGTCTGTCCTTTCTTCACGTGGCATTGCTGTGCGTTAATAACTCAGTAAGTAACCACTTTCCTTATCATTGTAGATGTGCTTGATTGAGAGTCATTGTGTATTTTGCTTAAAATCGCCTCAGGAAAAATATTACATGTGTAAACCTTTCCTGCTATGTCTCTTTGTTGTGTTAAGAGATATCAGGGGAGATTCACTTATTACTCCAGGGCCGAATAATATTAGTTTCAGGGTGAACTCTTTTCGTTGCACCTGGTGAATGAAAGAGGACACATGTACCTTGGTCCAAAATATTTATTACTTTCCGTGTGGTACAACAAGTAAGTCACCAAAGAGGAAACATCACAGAAAATGGTGTCATTGCTTAAAAACCGCTCCTCTTTTCTCTCTCCCTCTCCCTCTGTCTCACACACACCCCAAACCGCAGCCCAGTCCAGTTGAAGGACCCGCACATTTTACAACATCTATAAACATAACGGTTGTTTGTAGTCTGATTATTTGTTATTATCAACGCGTTGCTTGTCATGTGTTGTTGATGTAAGATGTATTCAGTTTGATCGGAATATTCATATTGATTATAACGAGGGCGAGCTGTCACCGCACACACACTGTAGCACGGGGGAGAGGCGAGAGGTGAATCCAGTCAAAGGGGCTCTTAACTAGCTGCTCATTCTGTCTTTATATTCTGCTCTGTGTTTGTCATAAAGTCAGCTCAATGCAGGTTTTGTATCAAAATCTGACTCTGATGGCAACTCTGCCTCTACAGTTGAGTAAAACTCTCAGCGGTTTATCATAAACTTTTCATCGAAACTTTTCATTTTCCCACGATTGACGGCAAGAACGAGCGCAGAAGCAGAGTTTCTGATTGACAAGCAGCAGCTACATGTGATACGTCAAAACGCCAAATAGGAGGAATCTGTGCCGCATTTTCTAAACGTACTAAAACGTACTATCTGTATTTAGCTGTTGGCTTGTACGGTGGCTCTAAACTGTCAAAACACCTCTGATAAAGGCTTTTTCAGACATGACATATTTGTACATGAGTACATCCCTGTAACATGTTTTATTCATGACCATTTGAGCTGGTTTCAGTCCTTAGCTCTTTCATTTTTATCTTATTTAAATATATTTATCTTGCTTGTTAATTAAATACCATTTTGTTGTTTGAACTATTATTTTTATGCAACAATCAACTTGCATGTTAATTTGCTATAAAGAAAAGGAAATTATTTTTTGCATGCTGATTTATGTGAAATCGTGAATATAGGTCTATAATTTAAAATATTTATGATTATCGGCCTATACATATCGGCTATCGGCCTCCAAATCTGAAGAATTATCGGTTATCGGTATCGGCCAAAAAATCCATATCGGTGCATCCCTAATATATATATATATATATGTATATATATATATAAATATATATATATATATATATATATATGTTTTATATAAATATATATATATATATATATATATATATGTATATATATATATATATATATATATATATATATATATATATATATATATATATATATATATATATATATATATTTTTTTTTTATATATATATATATATATATATATATATATTTTTTTTTTTTTTTTTTTTTTTCCCCACATATAAACACTTGTGGAAATTTGGTTGCACTGTCTTTTAATGAATAGACAAAAAATTTAATAAAGAGGGATTCCAGATGACCATGGAACAAAATATACCATACACAAATGTCAATGTTTTGAAATTGAGAAATCACCAGAAAGATGAATTAATAAGCTTTACATTAATGTTATTTATCTAGATAAGACAATATTTCTTTCTATTTGAAAATCTAGAAGCTAAGGGTTAAAAAACGCAAAATACTGAGAAAATAGCCTTTAAAGTTATCTTTATGAAGTGCTTAGCAAAGAATTTCTAATCAAAAATAATTTCTGATATATTTACGGTAATAAATTTACTAAATATCTTTATGGAACATGATCTTTACAAGAAAAATCAACAATCACTGTCTATTGCCAAAAATAGACCCACACAACATAAGTTTGAAACGATGCAGAGGATTGTAAATGATGACAGTTTTTTTATTTTTTTTTTTGTGGTCATAACTCAGGGTTCAAAAGTGATGCTTATTTTAATAGTTTCAAAGCATTTGTCAAACTTGCTTAATGTTAATGTCTAAAAATGCTGATTATATAAATTATCATAAATTATGTAACCATTACAAACACTGGGCGTCATGGTGGCGCAGTGGGTAGCATGATCACCTCACAGCAAAAAGGTCGCTGGTTTGAGCCCCGGCTGGGTCAGTTGGCATTTCTGTGGAGTTTGCGTGTTTTCCCCGTGGTAGCACGGGTTTCCTCCGAGTGCTCCGGTTTCCCTCACAGTCCAAAAACATTTGGCATAAATGAATTGGGTAAGCTAAATTGGCTGTAGTGTATATGTGTGAATGAGAGTAATTAAGTAATGTAAGTAAAAATATATCATTTATTTTACTTTATTTCTGGTGAGTTACTAATTAAGCAGTTTTAACATTTTAACATTACATTTTTTATACATTTGATCTTGTTTGACATGTTAGAAAATGGAAAGTAACTAAAATAAATGTCTTTCATGAAACAAATTAACTAAATTTCATGAAACAAATACACCAGTTCATGGACGATAATGAGAGCTGCTCTTTGAAGAGAGAAGTAGATTGTATTTCAGAAATCTAATTAGACTAAATTACACAAATTAACTATTTAAATTTTTCCCAGTGATGGGTTGCAGCTAGAGGAGCATCCGCTGTGTAAAACATGTGCTGGATAAGTTGGCGGTTCATTCTGCTGTGGCGAGCCCAGATTAATAAAGGCACTAAGGTGAAAAGAAAATGAATGAATTATAAACACTGTAAAAAATTGCCCTGATTTTGATAGTAAATCAACAAAATTTATGTTACATCTAATTTTGATAAATCCTAATGATTATCGCATTATTTAACTTGTATATTTTATGTGCTTCTCTGCTTGTAGGAAAAGTTGTTTGTGATGAGCTTTGGTTCATCATATGACTTTCTTATCACCATATGCTTATGGGTGTGTTTTGGTCTGTGTAACAAAGGTAAAATGTTTAGAGGTTAGTACTTTCCCAAAAAAAAAAAATAAATAAAAAAAACATTGGTGCGTGACACTATAAATTAATAAAAAAGCTTACTGTAGAACTCAAAAAAATTAATTTACGGTTTCTATCATATTTTTACAGTATAATTCTGTCAACCACATCTGCCAGTTTTTACCCTATATTTTATTGACTTTTTTACAGCAAAGAATGTTTTACTTTGACTTTGAAATGGCAGAAGAGCTGTGTGCTCATCCCTAAGGTAAATAGGATCTAATAATTCCACAAAAGCTCATCTGGTGACTTTGTTCAGTTTTAGATTCACCCCATGGGCAGTGATTTCCTGCTGGGTTGAGTCCAGAGTGCATGGACTGGCATTCACACTGCTCTCCTTTAGATCTTTCAGCTTTCAGAGGGCTCCAAATCATTGTGTGCACTGTTACTAAATAAACACGGTCAAACAGTCAGCGTCAAGACCGTCTTGCTGTGAATATTGAGCTCTGAGTATAACACGTATAGTCTAATGTGTAAGTTATGTAATGTGTAGTTATGTACACGCCTTTTAAAACAAAAGTGCTCTTAATTGTTTTGAATGTGCATTTGTTGTGTACTTCAAATCTGCACCTGCAAATAATATTGCTCCAATATGTTATTTCTTCAGTTATGTTGGATCTAGAAGATCTTGTGAAGAACACTGGCTGGAAACCAACCAATCAGTATTCATGATTAAATTTGCATTTTGGGCTGAACTTGCTCTTAAAGAGATAGTTCCCCTAAAACTGAACATTTTGTCATTAATTATTTACTCTTGAGTATGAGTGTGTGTGTGTGTGTGTGTGTGTGTGTGTGTGTGTGTGTGTGTGTGTGTGTGTGTGTGTGTGTGTGTATGTTTCCCAGAGATGGGTTGCAGCTGGAAGGGCATCCGCTGCATAAAAACTTGCTGGATAAGTTGGCGGTTCATTCCGCTGTGGCGACCCCGGATTAATAAAGGGACTAAGCCGACAAGAAAATGAATGAATAAAAGTTATGTAGGTTTGATATCCAGTGGTTGAACTAGGTATTGCATTACTGGATCAAAAAATTGCAAGTGCAGGTTGCCAGATTGAGGACAAATAGGAGCGATTCTGACAATTGAGCCTAAACGCTGATTTAAATTGTGCTCCTTATAAAACGTACATATAATAATGTTTAAGAGGTTTATTATGTATTAATTAGATTATAAACCTTACCATTCTGTGAGTGAGTGCACTATTCTGTGCTTCTGAATGCCTGTATTTAAATTCATGTCTTGTTTCGTCTGGTGCAAACAGCCCAATTGCTTGTCGCTGCAAATTTCGCCATATAGCATGTTGTTAGGACACGTGGCTACAATGTAACCTGCTCACCTAATGTTTACGTTCGTAATATTTATGTTATTTTCTAATTAATAACCACATGTGGAGCTCTGAATCTGTATCTCTGAGTAAATAAATTAAATATGTGGTTTTCCAACAAGACAACTCGAGGTGAAGAAAAATAGTTAGCTTAAGTGGCAGTGGGCGGGTTAAAAGAACAAAACAAAGACAGCGTTCAGGACATTTTTAAAGCAGAATTCTGACTTAAACACTGTTTCACAAACAAACAGGAACGTTCACTTGGCATCTTCCTTAAATATCTGCAAACATATCATGATATGTTTATGTTTTAGAAGAGTCAAAAACGTACATACAGCAACTTTAAGTAACTTAATTTCATGTATATTAACATACTAAAGCATATGTAAAGTATTATAATTTTAACTATAATGTGATGTTCAATATTAGATATTAAGTTACTGTATTTTAGATGTACTAAATTGCAACTTTTTTTTAGGTTTATACAAGTACATTATTAGTTTGAGTAATTTATAAAATATCAGCTAGTTACTAAAATAAACAGGATCCAAATAAAAATAATAATATATCGTTTTTTTAACAGTCTAATATTAAAACGTATGTACAGCTTCCTTCAAAACTTCTTCTCTTTGTTTATCAGAACAAATGAAGGGTGAGTAAATGATGAACTATTTGATCTTGTTTGACATGTTAGAAAATGGAAAGTAACTAAAATAAATGTCTTTCATGAAACAAATTAATTAAATTTCATGAAACAAATACACCAGTTCATGGACGATAATGAGAGCTGCTCTTTGAAGAGAGAAGTAGATTGTATTTCAGAAATCTAATTAGACTAAATTAAACAAATTAACTATTTAAATTTTTCCCAGTGATGGGTTGCAGCTAGAGGGGCATCCGCTGTGTAAAACATGTGCTGGATAAGTTGGCAGTTCATTCTGCTGTGGCGACCCCAGGTTAATAAAGGCACTAAGGTGAAAAGAAAATGAATGAATTATAAACACTGTAAAAAATTGCCCTGATTTTGATAGTAAATCAACAAAATTTATGTTACATCTAATTTTGATAAATCCTAATGATTATCGCATTATTTAACTTGTATATTTTATGTGCTTCTCTGCTTGTAGGAAAAGTTGTTTGTGATGAGCTTTGGTTCATCATATGACTTTCTTATCACCATATGCTTATGGGTGTGTTTTGGTCTGTGTAACAAAGGTAAAATGTGTAGAGGTTAGTACTTTCCCAAAAAAAAAAAAAAAAAAAAAAAACATTGGTGCGTGACACTATAAACAGTGAGTAAATGATGAACTATTCCTTTAAGTGAGTAAATATTTGGCATAAAGTTTCTGCAGACTTGATGATGTATTTCCAACTGAAATGAAATAATGAGTAGGGGTTGGGTTTTATTCCTGTGCTCCTCCTCTTGTCTTTCACTCATAGCGAACTGACAGTTGAAAGGGCGTGGCTAATCATCAGAGAAGGATTTCCATTCCAGAGCAGAAGCAAATGGTTAGATTGTGATTAAAGATTACCTAAACAAACAGTTTTTTAGTTAGTGGACTAACTTGAACAGATTGATTGTTAACTTTAAGACCAACAATGCGCACTAGCAAAATAAACATGGCAAAGTCTAATTTCATGCAGACCTTAAGCTATTTGGGGGCTGTGAACTAGGTGGCTCAGTGGCGACCTCTGATGAATAAAGGGACTACGCTAAAGGAAAATTAATGAATGAATAATCTGTTTGCTAATCAAAATGCATTTAAATGTATCATGTATCATGCAATTAAGTGTCTGAAAACACAGGGTGTCCGCAAGGTCTTAGGAAGTATTAAAAGTTAATAAATCAATATAGAGAAATTTATGGGCTGATGGGTGTATTTAGAGTTGTATTTTGGGGTTTTAATATCAATATCAGCATAAATAAGTAAGTTTTCGAAGTTTATTGATGTCCTTTTACTCCATAAAAAGTGCTGTAGGAGCTTATTTATATGACACAATGCATAAATGTGCATTAAACACTTGTACTTGATAGTTTACATGTGTTTGTTGCCTCAATACAAACATACACGGCAAATATCACAATATACACATTAAACTGACAAAAGTTTCAGTTAAACAGACCTTAAGCATCAACAAATTTCACTTGGCATGTTTTGAATTAAGTAATTATTTTGAAATAGTAATTCTTAGGGGTGTAACGATTTATTGTGGTACGATTTATTGCGAATGCAAAAATGTCACAATATGCATTGTGGCATTATGACAATTTTATTACGATTTGACGTCCCTTTTCTCTTATTAGTTGAGCTGTTTGCACGTGAGTTACGTTCCACCTGCTGTTGCACATGAGCTCAGATTGTTTGATCTAGCAGCAGCAGTAACGTTAGCAGACAAAGATGAGTGGAGTTGAAATAGAGGACGGCCCATCCTCTCAAAATCGGATGTCTGGCAACATTTCGGTTTTACAGTCACTGCTTTAGACTCGTCCGCTTTTTGACAAGCATACTGGGTCATAGCCGTAGTTTTAAAGTCTTCACAGTGATTTACATACTTTGCTCAGCGACATAGATACCTCCTAATGGTGTTGAAAGAGTCACATACTGTATTTATAAGGTACAATTCACCCAAAAATATCATTCTGTCTTCATATAATCATGTGTTTGCGGCCGCAAAATCACACATGACGTGAGCTGACAATACAGAGGGCGGACTACTTAATGATAGATGCGCGCGCGTCTACTTCAGTGAACAGAACCTGCAAAGGTTGTGAGTAACAGGTAATAAAGTTGTAAATAACATTCAATTTGTGGCACAAAGTGATCATTTAGGAGCCGCGTGGCAAGTATGAACAGCACTTAGCAGTGAAAATGAAACCGAAAGCGTGCACATCATTTGAATAATCATATCGCATTTTAGAGTTATGATTACGACAAGCATTAACCCTATTGAGTACAGAGGTACAAAAAAGGCACGTCAACATGATATACTTGATAGCGCCTACATCAGCAATGCCGAAGAAATAGTAAACCTGTTTAAACTACTGACAAGGGCCACGACTGTCCTGTCTGATTAAAAGACGGCCAGTCTGTCACTCATCATGCCCAACATGAAGACAGTCTTCCATAAAAACCTCTCAGACAGATACACATAAGTTCAGGATTATCTTATAGAACTGCTGACTACTTGGAAATGTAGATTTTATTTTTTTTTGCACGCACACAAAAAACGCAAGTGACCAAGCAAAGCCTAAAGCTCTTACTGTTAAATTCAATTGAATAGAAAGCTATTATTTGAATAGAAAGCTATTATTATTTTTGCACCTTTACTTAAATTGGTCCTTAATTTTGTCTCTGTCATTTCAATAATATTTTATAAAAAGTTTTATAAATGTTTTATTTTCCAGAGACAGGCCTATTTAATTTATTTTCTTAAAGAAGGTTTAGTTTAAATGAAAAAAGCTGAAACAAAATAAATACGTAAAAAATAGTTTACTTGGTAATTTAAAAAACATTGTTTAATAAAATTTGCATTTCAATTACATTTTCCATTTTTATTCCAAATATCGTGATACATATCGAATCGTGAACATTGTATCGTGATACACATTGTATCGTGAGCTGAGTGTATCGTTACACCTCTAGTAATTCTACTTGTTTAGCTGGAAGCATTTGTGTTACAACTAGTCTAAACTATAGGTTGAGTAAACTGAGGGTAAATTTTAGAATTTTAGATGTGGATTTTATAGGTAAAATTCCACAAAACAAACTTGATGATGATGTCAGAAATCCACAAAGTTGTTTAATCTCAAATGTACTGTATATAGATAATATTGCTAGCTTTCTTCAGCATGTTTGGAAAATAATTTAGCCTGTCGCTAACAGGTTTTAATGTGGCATAGCGCATTGCTAACTTCTTTTGTCCTTCAGTATGTGACAAAAGCCCTGAAATAGCATGTATTGTTTGTGGTTACTGAAACATTTCACACAAAGACAGGCACACCAAAAATTCATCTAATCATCTTTGAGTTTTATTTGTGCATCCTTTTACATTAGCATGAGTCGCTATACTGTTAGCCCTTCAAAAGTATTAAAAAGCCTTAAATACCATTTTGCAAATTATTAAAGTTTATATCAATTTTGATTACACAATGTATGGTTGTATGCTAAAGTTTGCCTGAATTAAGTCTGCGAACATCAGGATGCTGTGTAGTCAATTAAATCCTGCTTTGACATCATGCTGCTTTGTTTACTGCAGTAACCAAGGCACACCATTACAT
This sequence comes from Danio rerio, assembly GCF_052040795.2. Taxonomy (NCBI): domain Eukaryota; kingdom Metazoa; phylum Chordata; class Actinopteri; order Cypriniformes; family Danionidae; genus Danio; species Danio rerio. Next base: position 15,975,349 of record NC_141026.1, read on the forward strand.
CTGAAGTTATAGGCACCAGCCTGCTGAATTAGCTTGATTTATTAGATTTTTATTCAGTATATGAATAATGTTTTAGTTTTGGATTGTTTCTCACATTATTATTTAGTAGTATACTGTAAGTTAAAATATTGGCATATATTTTATTATTAAGCAATATTATTCTAAGCTATTATGTTTAGAAAGGTGTTGAAAATAATCAATTTGACTTAAACTGTATACAGTTAGGTCCATAAATATTTGGACATTGACACAATTCTAACATCTTTGGCTCTATACACCAAAACAATGGATTTGAAATGAAACAAACAAGAAGTGCTTTAAGAGAAAAAACAAAGTAAAAAAAAAAAAAACATTAGGCATGGCCAGAACAACTGTTTGGAACATTCTTAAAGGTAAGAACACACCAGTGAGCTCAGCAGCAACAAAAGACCCAGAAGACCACAGAAACAACTGTGGTGGATGACCAAAAAAATCTTTCCCAATCACCCATCACAACACACAACAGCTGGCCAGATCAAGAACACTCTCCAGGAGGTAGGTGAATGTTTGTCAGAGACAACAATCAAGAGAAGACTACACCAGAGTGAATACAGAGGGCTCACCACAAGATGTAAACCATTGGTGAGCCTTAAAAGCAGGAAGGCCAGATTAGAGTTCTAAAAAAGCCTTCACAATGCTGGAACAACATCCTATAAACTGATGAGATCAAGATTAACTTGTACCAGAGTGATGGGAGAAAAAAGTGTGGAGAAAGACAGGAACTGCTCACAATCATAAGAAGTGAGGCTTAGGGGTAGTAGTGACATGGCGTGGGCATGTATAGCTGTCAATGATACTGTTTCTCTTGTATTTATTGAGCAACAAAAGCAGCATGATGAATTCTGAAGTGTTTCAGGCGAGGTTTTTAGCTTGAAGCATTTGTGTTACAACTAGTCTAAACTATAGGTTCAGTAAACTGAGGGTAAATTTTAGAATTTTAGATGTGGATTTTATAGGTAAAATTCCACAAAACAAACTTGATGATGATGTCAGAAATCCACAAAGTTGTTTAATCTCAAATGTACTGTATATAGATAATATTGCTAGCTTTCTTCAGCATGTTTCGAAAATAATTTAGCCTGTCGCTAACAGGTTTTAATGTGGCATAGCGCATTGCTAACTTCTTTTGTCCTTCAGTATGTGACAAAAGCCCTGAAATAGTATGTATTGTTTGTGGTTACTGAAACATTTCACACAAAGACAGGCACACCAAAAATTCATCTAATCATCTTTGAGTTTTATTTGTGCATCCTTTTACATTAGCATGAGTCGCTATACTGTTAGCCCTTCAAAAGTATTAAAAAGCCTTAAATACTATTTTGCAAATTATTAAAGTTTATATCAATTTTGATTACGCAATGTATGGTATATGCAAAAGTTTGCCTGAATTAAGTCTGCGAACATCAGGATGATGTGTAGTCAATAAAATCCTGCTTTGACATGCTGCTTTGTTTGCTGCAGTAACCAAGGCACACCATTACATCTGCAGTTATAGGCACCAGCCTGCTGAATTAGCTTGATTTATTAGATTTTTATTCAGTATATGAATAATGTTTTAGTTTTGGATTGTTTCTCACATTATTATTTAGTAGTATACTGTAAGTTAAAATATTGGCATATATTTTATTATTAAGCAATATTATTCTAAGCTATTATGTTTAGAAAGGTGTTGAAAATAATCAATTTGACTTAAACTGTATACAGTTAGGTCCATAAATATTTGGACATTGACACAATTCTAACATCTTTGGCTCTATACACCAAAACAATGGATTTGAAATGAAACAAACAAGAAGTGCTTTAAGAGAAAAAACAAAGTAAAAAAAAAAAAAAACATTAGGCATGGCCAGAACAACTGTTTGGAACATTCTTAAAGGTAAGAACACACCAGTGAGCTCAGCAGCAACAAAAGACCCAGAAGACCACAGAAACAACTGTGGTGGATGACCAAAAAAATCTTTCCCAATCACCCATCACAACACACAACAGCTGGCCAGATCAAGAACACTCTCCAGGAGGTAGGTGAATGTTTGTCAGAGACAACAATCAAGAGAAGACTACACCAGAGTGAATACAGAGGGCTCACCACAAGATGTAAACCATTGGTGAGCCTTAAAAGCAGGAAGGCCAGATTAGAGTTCTAAAAAAGCCTTCTCAATGCTGGAACAACATCCTATAAACTGATGAGATCAAGATTAACTTGTACCAGAGTGCTGGGAGAAAAAAAGTGTGGAGAAAGACAGGAACTGCTCACAATCATAAGAAGTGAGGCTTGGGGGTAGTAGTGACATGGCGTGGGCATGTATAGCTGTCAATGATACTGTTTCTCTTGTATTTATTGAGCAACAAAAGCAGCATGATGAATTCTGAAGTGTTTCAGGCGAGGTTTTTTGCTCATATTAACCCAAGTACTTCAGAACTCATTGGATGGTGTTTCACAGTGCAGATGGAGAATGATCTAAAGCATACTGCAAAAAAACAAAGAGGTTATGAAGGGAAAGAAGTGGAATGTTATGTATTGTCAAGTCAATCACATGACCTGAATCTGATTGAGCATGCATTTCAATTGCTAAAGATAAAACTGGAGGGAAAATGCCCCAAGAACAAGCAGGAGCTGAAGACAGCTGCAGTAGAGGCCTGGCAGAGCACCACCAGGGATGAAACCCAGCGTCTGGTGATGTCTATGCGTTCCAGATGTAAGGCTGTAATTGACTACAAAGGATTTGCAACCAATTATTGAAAGTGAAAGTTTGATTTATGATTATTATTCTGTCCAATTACTTTTGGTCCCTTAACAAGTGGGAAGCACATATGTAAACTGTTGTAATTCCTACACCGTTCACCTGATTTGGATGTAAAACCATCAGATTAAAGCTGACAGTCTGCAGTTAAAGCACATCTTGTTCATTTCATTTCAAATCGATTGAAATGTTGGTGTATAGAACCAAACATGTTAGAATTGTGTTGATGTCCAAATATTTATGGACCTTACTGTATATTCATGTTTAGTAAAGCAGAAAATGTGAAGTTGAACATACTCTGCTGTTGCAGCCAATGGGTTTCTTGCACTCCTCGCAGGTATTGGAGTAGAGGCTCTCATAGCACTTCACGCAGTATGGATTTTCATCCCGCAGGACGTACTTCTTCCCGAAAAGAGACTCCTTACAGTAGTGGCAGTCATAGCGCTCCGCCATCTCCGGTTTTAAACAATCCCTGAAAGATAAACAAGTTTTAAATAGTGCAGACAGGTTGAAAGGGTCATTGAAAATGCCATTGAGAGAACGGCTTAGATGAAACTTAACTAGTAGGCCTATAATACCGGTTCTTAACATCTGCTAGGTAAAGGCTAACTATATGACGCAAACTTTCTAAAGCAAGAGTGGAAGAGTGCCAGTGTATTAGTCTCAGCTGTTGTGTCTCCCCTCAGTAAAGCCCTGCTAATATTCCTGCGTTATCCCTCAGAACTGTGTCCAGACTAGCATTTGTGGACACAATGCTTATATACACACTCTGATCTACACACCAACCTTGAGACTTTTTTTCAGACAGTCTCACATTAAAACTCATCTTGAAGGGTCACTTCAAGTATGGTAATTTGGTTAACTGACTATATCACAAATAGACCACAGTATTTTGGACAGTAACTGTGTGTCGCAAGTTGGAATGAGTAGCACTATTGTCCTCAAGGAACACTTTTTGCTCCATATTTATTTGCATTCTATACGTCAGATTTTCAATACAGCTCCAGTTATTGTCATCTACAGACGTTTTCTGATGACTCTGCAGTTGTCGCTTATATAAAGACTCATGACGAGAGTGAGTATACCGTAGGCTGCTTTTAAAAAGTTTTGCTGACCAGTGTGAAACAAATTGTTTTAAATTAAAAACCAATAAGACCAAATAAATAAAATTTAGAAGGCATCCACAACAGGCGGTGCCAGTGATTAGAGTCAGCAATTGAGATTGCTTCATCATATAGGTAGCTGGGTCTGAATAACAAGCTAAATTGGTCTGTAAATTCAATTGAGGTGTATAAGAAGGGTCAGTGTCACATTCCTTTATGAAGACGACTGAGGTTTGGTGTGTGTCAGACACTGTTAAAGACTTTTTATGACTCTGTGGTGTCTTCTGTGATCCTGTATGCTGTAACCTGCAATGGAAGGGAACTGTTGGAGAAGGAGAAAAACAAATCAAATAAGCTTATGTGGTGTGTACTACCTACTATAGAAGAGATTGCACAAATGATGGACAAATGATGGACAAATTTGTCAGTATGATGAACCTTGATAATCATCCCCTTTTTCATTTAGTCCAAGCATGTGCAAACTCTTTTAGAGCAAGATTAATTCAACCCTGGTGTTACAGAGAAAGATACAGGAAGTCGTTTTTACCAACGGTGATCAGATTGTATTACCAAAATCATACTAGACAAATTATGCTGAATTGTAATAGTACAGTATATGGACAAGTGTCTACTCATTGTTTGAAACTAAGGTGTGCAGTATGTAATTTAATTATTGTTTTTATATTTACGTAACTTATTTTTCTATATTTAGTATGGAGAGCTCTGCTGTGAGCTGTGACGTGAATTTCCCTTTGGGATTAGTGAAGTCTAACAAACAAACGCACTATTATGTTTTTCGTTTTCTTTTTCATTCTTTTATAACCTATTTTGACTCATTTAAATTTGTTTTTATCTGTTTTTAATAATTTTTATTGTCTGCATTTTATTTTCCTAAACTTGTCTTTTTTATTCCTGTTTATGTAAAGCACTTTGAATTGCCACTGTGTATGAAATGTGCTATATAAATAAACTTGCCACAAAACTTGCCACAAACGAACAAAATTTAGTAAAAGCGCTCTGTGTTTCTTAGCTATCCAGTGTTCAATGGCAGGTCTGTAGCCAGCCTGGTGAAAAGAGTGGTTCTTTTTCTCAAAAAGTGAACCTTTTGGCAGTTATTCGCCTCATTTTCTATTTAAATTAATTTTTAAAAAAATAATAAATATTAAATATTTTTATTAAATACTGCATTTTACTGACATGTTACGTACTTTTTTGTTTAAATCGCTTATCGGATGGTCATCAGGAACCAAACTTTTTGATGTACCAAAAAATTTCCTTAAAGACTTAAAAAAAAAAAACATACTAATTAAAATACTAATTTATTACATCATTTATCATTAAGAAAATGATTTGTAATTATTTTTTTTTTAACTGAAATTGTAGTTTTTGTTCATTAAGCAAATAACAGCCTGGCCAGGACATTCATTTAGAATTTGCCTATTTGAATAAACAAATAAATAAACAATAGTAAGTTAGAGCTTTACAATTTCACTAGATTTTTGTCTCGTTAAAAAAGTTTAATTGAAAATTCATGGATAACAATAACCTGATTATATTAAAAGTCACACCTTTTATTGATAATATTTTGTTTCATAAATAAGGTCCGAGATTTATAATAAAAGTTACTTGTAAAATGTTTTCTCTATTTAACTACAACGCAGTAGGTCAGTAGTGAAAGATGACTTCACTTTGGTCAGATTGTATGTTTTCTTGCACAGATGTTATAAAAATTATTTACATTGGCCAAAACTGATTTGCTGAAGTCATGACAGCCAACAGAGGATTCTGCTTGGTCTTAGAGCCTTCTTTAATGGGTTATCTTCACAATTTATAAAGGAATAGCAGTCAAAATGTGACAAATGAGCTCATGTATGGGACAAATTCTATACCCTGGGTGCGGGCCTGAATGGCTAATGTTTGCCCTAAGATTGGATTTTCATTTTGGAAATAGTTTAGTTTACCAAGTACATACTTTATGTTCTTTAAAAATATTAGCATTGCCAAATGATTCTTCAGATATGAGAACTGAAAAGAAACTTTGGGGCCAGCATCAACAATATGGATTTCTTTTAAAATAAATAAATAAATAAATATAAATAGTGTTTGTCCAGATTTTGCTTAACTTTGTGTTGAAAAAGTCCAGCATTTACAGAATACACACACACACACCAAAAAAAACTTATCACAAAGATTTATAGACTAAAAATATTTTCAAACTTGAGTATATCTTGCACCTACTAATTTGAGTATAGTAATCATCAATTTTACCCCAAGCAATTAAGTTTTTTAATTCCTCTTCCCCCAGTAGCAGTTGATGGCTAGTATAGGCTGAATATTTGTTTAGCGTAGGGGTACAATCATTTTAAGTTATATATTATATAAATTATTTAAATATATATGCTAAATGTGAAATGCCAAATTTGAAATGTCAGAAGTCTCTGTGAGTTTATGCTGCAAATAAAATTTCCCTACAGGGACAAACAAAGTTAACTAACTAACTAACTAACTAACTAACTAATTTGTATTTTACTGAATAGACCCACACAATCTGGATCATGATGGTAAACCGAATAAAAAAACAAGCATGACAACACATTCGTTTCAAAAATACTCCTTGGCTAAAGTGTTTTGCGGTTACATTTAAGGGAAATGTAGAAAAATACGTTTTCAAAACTTTCCAAAACAGCTCAAAACCAACTGTTTGAGTGTGAAACATGATGTATATGATGTTTTGAAGCCAAAATTGACACTGACACTGAAATTTGATTTAGCACACAACCAAGTTTTGGTTTGTATATTGAAGAACCAGCAACCTTGTAATATCTAACCTCAAGCTATAGCCATCAAACCACATTAAAGTGAGATTATAATTTAAGACAGAAGGTCTGAGAATCAAGCCGTATCGACAGTGGCTCTTTGAAACCTGCAAATGATTACATTTGGTGATTCAATTTCAAATGGTTTCCACCTGGAGTAAATGCAGTTTTAATTTGGATCCATTTACCACTTCTGTAACTTGGAGAACAGCTGTTATAAAGCTGCTCTATTCAGGAAACATCCTCACAGTGTGTTCATCCGATATGTTGATGTCAAATACAAATAAAAAGAGTCAAAAATGCTAATCAATTTGATATTAATTAGCTACATTGATTTTAAAAAGACATCAAATTGATATCAAACATCAGCATTAAGAAACATTTCAAAAATTGTATTACGACCAGCCTGATCTCGCGAGAAAACGTAAGTTTTTTTTGTTTTGTCACTTTATTGGCTAATTCGTACAAATTCGTACGAGTTCAGACGTATGAAAATGTCTGATTATAGAAAGAAGGCGTGGCACACAACCCCACCCCTAAACCCAACCATCATTGGGTGATGAGCAAATCATACTAAATTGTACAATTAGATTTGTATGAATTGAAATGTTATTTATTTTTTATTTTTTTGACGAAAAGATGTCTATTTGATGTCTTTTTGACATCAATATAGTTTAAATAAATTGTAGGGATGAAAAATAAGTCAATTTGTAATTTAAGCTTTCAGATGAATGAATTTTTGGTGGTCAAAAGCACATCAACGTGTGGATGTCAAATAGACATCAAGGTTTTGACATCAAATCGACTGGGATTTTTAATGTTTTTTAATGTCAATGTTAAACTTGATGTCATTTTGATATCAAGGTGTCGCTCTTGTATCAATGTTACAGTAAATACAAGGCCAATTTGAACATTGTTATATGTCATCATCACTATGACCTTCAAAATAACTCAACAGACTCAACAGATACACACAGTCACCTAAATCGGCACTGTGAACACATGTTACATCTCCCTGTAGTTTTTGAGTGGATTCTTTGATCTCAGTCTGGCACCAACACTGGCACCATAGAGAACTCTCTGTAGTTCCAGCTGTCTCCTGCATGTCTCTTACTATCAGTAAAGAGCCATTTCCCTCCCCTAATTTCAAACAAACACACATATACATACACAGTGCCTGAGATTGGGTTAAATAAGACTGACACAGGCAAAAGCTTAGCTGAAGACTCAGGAGAGTCATGTGAACTACTTCTGAAACTTAATGAAGCCCCAAACAAATCCAATCCTTTCCAAATAGACCACAAGTGACACATGGAAACGTGCAGCTAATTAAAGACTACAAGAGAAGCTTTCAGACATAACTGGATAATGGACTGACAGGTGGTTGTAGAGAAGCCAAAAAAGGACATTTCTTACAAATGTAATCTCAAAACCAAAATTTACTTGGACTAAATGTGTTTTACAAAACCCTGGGATGTCCACAATTGCATTTAAGCAACAGTGATCATGTTGATTTTTTTTAAATACAGGCTATTTTCAGCTCCTCACTCTGAAGCAATTGTTCATTCTTACATTCATTTTAATTGAACAAATATGGTTGAGTCATTGGAATTAATATATATTGTATAAAAGTAAACCATCTGTACATTTATATATAGAATATTCTTTTTAAATAAAATCCTGAAACATTTTTTTGGAATACACAGGATATAAAACTGACAGAACAGAGACTATGTGAAATGGCTTCCTATGCACTTAAATACAATATACAGAAAAGAACATGATAGAGAAGAGAAGAGAAGAGAAGAGAAGAGAAGAGAAGAGAAGAGAAGAGAAGAGAAGAGAAGAGAAGAGAAGAGGTTATAATTGTTGCGATGCTTAACTTGCCTGTCCCGTGGAGAGGAGAGGAGTGGTGTGATGTGATGTGCTATGCGTCTTTAGTTCTTGAGAGATGGAGGAGCGACTCTTGTGCTCCTCTTTATTGGATTACTCCCCCTGTGTTGGGCAATGGGGTGATTGAAATGGGTTGGACACTTTATCAGGAACTATAAATACACAGACACCACTAAGTCATGAAATCAACTGTGCACCCAGTACTTGACCATACATGCTCTTATATAACTTTGCAAGAAGTGTTTGTTTCCACCGAATCCATAGTGCGTAATTGAAAGAACATTTAGATGTATACAGTATTATACAGTATACATGTTGTATGAGCTGACATTCATCTAGTTCTGACCACAGTGCAAATTAGTGCATATAAGGTGCTCACCTATTCATAATGAAGTTGATGTCACAAGCTACACTCATTCATTAATTTTCCTTTTGGCTTAGTCCCTTTATTCATCTGAGGTCGCCACAGCAGAATGAATTGCCAACTTATCTAGCATCTGTTTTACGCAGTGGATGCCCTTTCAGCTGCAACCCATCACTGGAAAACAGCCATCCACTTCCATTCACACCCAGGTAGCAAAGAATTCTGGCCCAGGTTTGGCATAAAGCTGGCAAAGCAGGCGTTTATCTGGCACTGGCATACAGCATGTGGGCTAAACATGGCCCGAGTTTAGCAGAGGTGGCACCGAGTTTAGCAGGTGGCACCGAGTTTAGCAGAGGTGCCCTTTCAGCTGCAACCCATCACTGGAAAACAGCCATCCACTTCCATTCACACCCAGGTAGCAAAGAATTCTGGCCCAGGTTTGGCATAAAGCTGGCAAAGCAGGCGTTTATCTGGCACTGGCATACAGCATGTGGGCTAAACGTGGCCCGAGTTTAGCAGAGGTGGCACCGTCTTTAAGGCAGCACACAATACTTGGGCCAAATGTAAAATGTAGTATTTGGCCCAGATGTTAATAATTTATATGTGGGCCATGTAAGTTTAGCCTGTCTTGACTGAGAAGTTTGAGAAAAACCAAGCCCAAAGTGTGCCTAAAACGCAATGCTTCATGGGGTTATATTTTATAGCCGTCGTGATGCACCAACATATCTGGCCCAGGCCAGACCCAGTTATGGGTTATTAACTTGGCTGAGACTTGACTCAGATATGGTCCATGTTAGGCCCTTGTCTGGAAACAAGACTTGGTCCAGTGATGTACCGTAATTCACTTCAGCATGTGGGCCAAGCAAAAGCTGATTGTGTGGGCCAGAGCTGGGCCAGAGAAATTTTGCTATGTGGGCATACATACACTACGGACAATTTAGCTTACCGAATTCACCTATAGCACATGTGTTTGTACTTGTGGGGGAGACCGGAGCACCTGGAAGAAACCCGCTCGAACACAAGGAGAACATGCAAACTCTATGCAGAAATGCCGACTGAGGCTCGAACCAGCTACTTTCTTGCTGTGAGGCGAGAGCGTTGGCCACTGCGCCACTGTGCTGCTATCAAGCTACACACAGAACATAATTTATTTACATAACATTTGTTTTTACTGCTTGTTAGTGCCACTTTTGCATATTTGTGACATCATACTCATTGCATTCTCATCATACCACCAGTAGTGGCGACGCAGTGGCGCGGTAGGTATTGCTGTCGCCTCACAGCAAGAAGGTCGCTGGTTTGAGCCTCGGCTGGGTCGGTTGGCATTTCTGTGTGGAGTTTGCATGTTCTCCCTGTGTTCGCGTAGGTTTCCTCCGGGTGCTCCGGTTTCCCCCACAGTTCAAAGACATGCTGTACAGGTGAATTGGGTAGGCTAAATTGGCCATAGTGTATATGTGTGCATGAGTGTGTATGGGTTTCCCAGGGATGGGTTGTGGCTGGAAGGGCATCTGCTGCGTAAAAATGTGCCGGATAAATTGGCGGTTCATTCCGCTATGGCGACCTCAGATTAATGAAGGGACTAAGCCGAAAAGAAAATGAATGAATGAATAAATGACCATCAGTAGTCACTCTCACAAAAAAATAATAATAATAATGTGCAAATATCTTGGGGAACAACAGCTTAAAAATATATTGTTTATTTTCTATTTATTTATGTATTTATTTATTTTCAGTCTATTTATTTTTGAATGAATGAGGCAATTTTATATCACTTTACTGTTTTTTATTTTGCGCTCATATAATATCTCCTCATCACCACCAGCATGCACCTGGATGATGTGATGGCAGGCATGGAACAATAGCGCCAGTGCACACACCACACACTAGCCAAAAGTGGAGAAGATACACTGTATTAGAGCCACCTCTAAACCTACCACAATCCTAAACATTATTAAAACGCAATAGGTTACTGCACGATTTACAGTAATATATTGCGTTTTATTCATATCTACACCTACTCCTGTTGTTTTCTCTTGTTTTGTTATACGGTGTTCTTAAGCTGCCAGAAAGGCGCCTTCAAATAAAATATATTATTATTATTAAACCAACCCCTTACTGTAGCCTATTGTGCTTTATTAAAGTCTACACTGACCCCAACCCTAAACTTACACCAGGTACAGGACACAGGTACAGGACACACCAAGCCATCAGCTATTGGATTTTGATGGGCTGTTGCTAGCTTCAGTCTGGGTAGTTGGTTTGGTGTGTTCCACACATCACCTCTCAATTGATTAACGTCAAATTGAGTAGGCCCGATTTAGCATATAGAATCTGTGTCAGCCATTGGCTGAAGAAAGGGGTCTGATTGGTTATTCATCAGCAACAATTCAAACTGAAGTGACGTACCCAAGTTAACAATTCAAGTCAAGAAGGAACACAAAAAGCAGGCTAAAATGTAGCTACATTTCTCAAATATTTGCAAACAATATAGAATATTTTATTATCAGACACATGTCAATCTCTCCATGAAAATTACCAATTGAAATGTCCATTTCATCTTCCGGTTTCCCTTTGTGGAATGAGAAAACAGACTACAGCCCAATGTGGGTGCAGAAAGACAATCAATTCAATTCAGTTCACCTTTATTTGTATAGCGCTTTTACAATGTAGATTGTGTCAAAACAAGCTTCACATAAATGGTCATAGTAAATTGGAACAGTGCAGTTCAGTTTTTTTAGTGTTTAAGTTCAGTTCAGTTCAGTTCAGTTCAGTGTGGTTCATCGATGGGTAGCTCAACCATGCAAGCTAGAGGGGACAGCGGAGAGGGAAAAAAAAACTTCACCGATTGGCGAAAAATAAAAATAAAATACCTTGAGAGAAACCAGACTCAGTTGGGCACGACCATTTTAATTTCTCCGCTGGCCAAACGTCTTGTGGAGAGCTGCAGTCTCAGCGGCGGAGGCTGGGAGCTGGCCTCAGCGAAGACTCGTCTGTACCTGGAGCGTCACTGGAATCAGTCTCATGCTCTCCACTCCTCCATGACCACCGCAGCAGCTGCTCAGGATAAGGCCTGGTCCAGGATATGGAAACCTTGGGATCATTTCGTCGCTGGTCTTGGATCGAATCAGTGACTCTGCATCGTCTGAGGGCCTCGGGAAGAGTATCACCAGGTGGAAATGGAGCAGACACGTGCACACATAGGGCTCAACCTGTGCAGTGCACATGCCCTTTTTAGTCTTGGATAGAAAATGCCCTTCCAAAATGATCAAAAGTGCCCCCGCGACACGGCACACCCTCCGTCCTGCCCTTCAGTAGGCGCGCAACAACACCGCTCTTGAGTACACGCGCGACAACACAGCTGATCAGTACGCATGCGATAACACCGCTCTTCAGTACGCGCGCATCCACTCTTCCACTCTGCAGATCTGCAGCACTACCCCCTCCCCCCCGCACACCCAACCAAACCCCCCCCTACCCCCCCCCCCCCCCCCCCACCTACCCACCCCCTCTTCCAAAAATTTATCCTGCACATGCCCTTTGGACGGTATCTGCACGGGCCTGAAATGGAGAATAAAGAAAATAACCAGCATAACTGCTATTCATAGTGTAAATAAACAAGATGTAGAAACTTGTGTGGAAAACCGCTAAGTGATGCATTGAGTGTATGCTTTACTAAACAGATAGGTCTTTAATCTAGTTTTGAATTGGGAGAGTGTGTATGAGCCTCAGATGTTATCAGGAAGGCTATTCCAGAGTTTAGGAGCCATAAATGAGAAGGCTCGACCTCCTTTACTTGACTTTGCTATTCTAGGTACTACTAGAAGCCCTGAGTTTTGAGATCTTAAAGAGCGAGTTGGATTGTAGCGAGACAGAAGGGGGGTTAGATAAACAGGAGCTAGATTATTCAAAGACATGATCTCATGCAGATGCAAAAACCTGCTCTCTCATTTCAGTCAGTTGACGTCCTTTTTTTGTGTTCACATGTACATTTTTGGGGCAGATGAGTCCAACAACACGGTACATTTTCATCTGTGATAGTTGATTCATGTTTGTTTGGCGTCCCTAACCCTAACCTGTTCAGTAACCACAGCTGTAATCCTTCTAGCCTTAAACCAACCTACTCCCACTGGAGTTTTTATTTTTATTTTTTATTATCATTAACAAGAACCAGCGTGTGCAGTTTTCTTATACAACAAAAGCACATTTCTTAACAAGAGTAATAGAGAAGAAAAAAAAAAAACAGAAACAATAAGAAGAAAAAAACACAGAGGAGAGGGTACATAATTACTAAATCACATACTATATTAGACACATTTTTCCAATTTTAGTTATTAACAAGAGTTATTATCGGCATTTTTACTAAAGGAAATGAATATATACAAACCTTTTCATGCAAAAATGTTAAAGGAGGAGCATGTATTAACTGTTTCAATTGCTTTGCTATTTTTAGACTTAGATACATTTGAATCTCTTTTTCTAGCACTATGAAGAGAGGTTTGCTTTTGGCAAACATGGATTTATGTATGTAACATTTACATAATAATAAAATAAAGTTTATAATAAAACCAGCATCTTTTAAAGAGCGATTCTTAACATAATAACCCACTATCACATGTGTATAAGATAAGGAAAGTGATTTCAAAATATTATGAGCAATAAAAGCTTCAACAGTAATCCAAAAAAGATGAGTATATTGGCAAGACCAAAATAAATGTGAAATAGTTTCTTTAAAACTTGAAGGTCTTTGGGTGGTTGTAATACTTACTCTGACCCCAGGGGCAAACACTTTCCTTCCAAAAGTTTATTTTTTATTTTTTTTATATTTGTGCATTTTGGTACGCAGGCTTCCTTCTAGTGGTACAAGGAGGAATCAAATATGTCATATGTACATGCTACATATATTTCAAAATTGATCAAAAATGATTTATATATGAATATGATGACATTTATTTCTAAGGTCTAGGCAACATTAATACTTTTACATTTAAGTACAGAAGTTTTTTTTTTTTTTTTTACTTTTTAAGAACAGTAATCATTCATTTTGAACTTTTAAAAGCATATTTTAATTTAAACGTTTCATTTTTATTTTTTTATTTTTTTTTACATATAACACAGTGCAGTGTTAATGTTCTAACTATATATAATGTTTAAATTGGCTGACAATAATAAATATTTTTTATAATTATTAATCTCCCTTATTTTTGAACTGTGCAGTGCTGTAGCTGCTTCATCGGGTCTACTACGCTGCTGTATTTCAATACTGCTCATTATGGTGCGGTGCTTGGAAAGACAATTCTTTTCTGAGGTGGTACTTGATGAAACAAGTTTGAGAACTACTGATCTAATGCATTTCTGTGAATCAAATCTATGACTGATGCCATGACTTTTCTTTGTCGGAGAACAATCTGTCTCAATATTAGAGTTCAGATGCAAAACCTCTAAATGCCATCTGTTAATTTCTCCTAAAATTAGCATTAGTATGTTCACTTATTTCACTTTAAAGTCAATGAAAAAACCTTATTTGTCACCATAAAAGTAAAATTACTGAGCCTACACAAAGGAGTCAGAGAAAAAAGCTAACTTTAGAAGAAAATATCTAACAGCATTTAAAGGTTTTTGCTTAATTTGTAATACTTTTAACACTTTTCATAGATTTCTCTGCCCCACCCTGGTTTGTCCTCATCAACATGAGCAGAGGTCTGCGTGTGATACTATCCAGTTGCTTAGCAACAGAGTGGAGGAATAGAAGGGAACTCTGAGAAGCTTTCGTCACTGCGGCTGATGGGTTACAATGAGATGGTGAGCCCCAGCACCTGTTTGCTCCAAACTTTGCTCACTCTCATCTGTCACTCCCATGGGCACTGAGCTTTCTTTATGGCTAAGGATCCGAAATCTTATGCCTGTCGTCAATTAACACTTGAATTTCCCCGATCGGATTGCAAATGGAGGCTATTTATCCTGGGCTCTGACTATTTGTTTCCAGGGGATAGACTACACAGAAGCTGTAACTAATCTGTAATGCTAACTCTAATGATTTATGTTTATGATATTTATTTTATAAACCTTATAAATTTGTATGATTTATGGGCGTCACGGTGGTGCAGTGGGTAGCATGATTGCCTCATAGCGAGAATATCACTGGTTTGAGCCTCGGCTGGGTCAATGTGAATTTCTGTGTGGAGTTTGCATGTTCTCCCTGTGTTCAGGTGCTCCGGTTTACTCCACAGGTCCAAAGACATGTGGTATGGGTGAACTGGGCTAAATTGTCTGTAGTATATAAATGTGAATGAGTGTGTATGGATGTTTCCCAGTGTTAGGTTGCAGCTGGAAGGGCATCCGCTGCGTAAAACGTGCTGTATAAGTTGGCGGTTCATTCCGCTGTGGCAACCCCTGATTAATAAAGGGACTAAGCTGAAAATAAAAAAATTGATGAATGGTATACATTTACTTTGAGTATTTATGATGAATTCAGGTCGCTTTTTGCCGTTGAAATGACCCAGGAAAAATGTCACAACTTACCCGAATTCACCCTACACACTCTCTCATACACACACTATATTGTATAATTAAGATGACATGATTACTGATGCAATTTTGTTGGAATATCTATCTCTATTCCATGCGTGTTCAATAAGAAAAGGTCTGGAGAGGTTTTTCTTCAATGTCAAAAATATTAGTAATTTATTAGATACAAATGAATAATTCGATGACAGAGCTCTGGGTTACATTACCCCAATTCAATACAAGAATTACATTCAAGAGGTTCGCAACCAACATAAACTTCCTGACTCCAGCTTATATACACAACTGATCTTAACAGGTGGAGTTTTGGTGTAACGTCATTTGTCAGCCATTGTTCAGTCCTCCATTGGCCGCACCTTTGACATACTTCCTCATTTTCTACGAATTCTCTGCACAACAACAAAGTATACATGTTTCTGTGTTCTGTGTTCAGTTTTAACACCTCTATTCAGACAGGAAGTTTCTGCAGAGCTGAATTTAATTTTGGACCCACATCTATCTACTTCTGCAAAAATGCTAATTAGTAAGCACAGCACTCACACACAACATTAGAAATTCAGTTAATATATGACCCTTACATGACCAATACCAATAAGTGTTTGATTAAAAGAAAAAGAGACAAAAAATAATAAAAAATGATTCCTATTTTACAATAATTTCAATTACATACAATCTCTGTATAATTATGAAGCACCATGGAAACACAAATACCTTTGCAGAACAATCTATAAATATATACTAGTGTTTTTTTAAGTATGAAAGTTAAACAGTGTGCATTAAATGTCTTGATGCATATATCAGTGTGATTTAAACTTGAACTCAAGCCAACGTTAATACAGTGCTTTTCTGATACGCAGGCCAATTATACAGCTGTAATTTCATAAAGCAATCATAGAGAGATATTCATTTCAATGACGCACTAATCATTTGAGCATTTCTAGTTGATTGTTCCCCCTGTGGATAAGAGGGAAACCCAGCTTCTCTGGCTCCACGGTGTTGATAGTTCATACTATCAATACCACACGAGAATGTGAGGACAGAACCATGGATGCCACCATGAGTGCACAGGCCAGGCTGATTAACACACATACGCAAGGCTGGTAGAGCCACACACCTCGGTGTTGTCGTGCAAGCCTCTCTGCCCAGTGATAAGGCCTTGGATAAATCCAGCAAGTGACCAGATTATAATATAAGAGGTACAGCTCAAGCTGTTTAAGGTCAGCAGTGATCCTCCCGGACCATCACACTGGCTCCGATTCATCCAGCTCTGCCATATCTGACCTCTGAAACAACAGCTAAAAAAGATGTGTTAATGTCAGGATGCGATGTACTTTTATAGTGGAGTTTTATTTGGCTTATAATACATCATGTGCAGTACCTGCCCTTAAGTTCACTCATTCATTCATTCATTCATTCGGGGCGAGGCAGTGGCGCAGTAGGTAGTGCTGTTGCCTCACAGCAAGAAGGTCGCTGGGTCGAACCTCGGCTCAGTTGGCGTTTCTGTGTGGAGTTTGCATGTTCTCCCTGCCTTCGCGTGGGTTTCCTCCGTGTGCTCTGGTTTCCCCCACAGTCCAAAGACATGTAGTAAATCGGGTAGGCTAAATTGTCCGTAGTGGATGAGTGTGTGTGTGAATGTGTGTGTGGATGTTTCCCAGAGATGGGTTGCGGCTGAAAGGGCATCTGCTGCGTAAAAACTTGCTGGATAAGTTGGCGGTGCATTCTGCTGTGGCGACCCCGAATTAATGAAGGGACTAAACCGACAAGAAAATGAATTCATTCATTCATTCATTCATTCATTCATTCATTCACTCATTCATTCATTCACTCATTCATTCATTCAATTACTCATTCATTCATTCATTCATTCACTCATTCATTCACTCATTCATTCACTCATTCATTCATTCATTCATTCATTCACTTATTCATTCATTTACTCATTCATTCACTCATTCATTCACTCATTCATTCATTCATTCATTCATTTACTCATTCATCCATTCACTCATTCATTCATTCATTCATTCACTCATTCATTCATTCATTCATTCATTCACTCATTCATTCATTCACTCATTCACTCATTCACTCATTCATTCATTCATTTACTCATTCATTCATTCATTCACTCATTCATTCATTCATTCATTCATTCATTCATTCACTCATTCATTTATTCATTCATCCAGCAAACGATTTTCCAAAACTACACTGTAGAAAATCAACATTATTTATTTGTCTGTATTTTTTTTACAGAATTTACCAGTTTTTCTATTATACAGTGAAATGCCTGTTGTTTTACAGATGTATTCTCTAATAAAAATTCTAACAATAAATTTACAGCTATTGCTTGTATTTTTAAGTGAAAGGAGGATTTCTTGTAAGATTTTTAAGGAAATGCTCTGTTGTTCAGAGAGTAACACGTAATTTTACATTAATATTTACAGATTATTTCAGTAAAAATAGGGAAACAAAAATGTAGCCATATTGTTTTAGTAAAGATAGTAAATTTAAGAAGATTAATGTGGGGTTAATATGCGAAATAAACATTAAACTATAAAATGTTTATTTTACTACTCTGACAATCCTGCTATGTTAATTGTAACAATCGGCAGTAAATCTAGCGGCTGCGGATTGCTGAAAAAAGCGCTACTTTAACAAACTACAACTCCCAGCATGCACCTTGTACAGCCGGGTTTTAAAAGAATTTCCCTTTTAGTTTATGATTTTAAACTGTATTTTAGAATAACATGGAAAAAACGTAAAATAAAACGGTACAAATCCATTAAAAAAAATTTAAAGTGTGGTGAAACAATTAAAAAACTTCCTACGTGCAGGGGTAAACTGAAACAGTATATTCACCAGGAAAAAAGTTACTGTTAGTCAGGCTGCATCTCATGCCATCAAGAAAGTGAAGAGTAGGGGGGTGGGGTTCGAGGGGTGGATCAGGAAGTTGGGGGGTTGGTTTGCGATCGGTAAGTGAAGAGCGGGAGGAGGGCAGTGGTGTATGGCGATCAGTTAGTGAAGAGCGCAGTGGGGCAGGCCAGAGTCATGATTGAAATGTCCCGGTGCTACTTATGGCCAGTCCACCCCTGCCTACGCATAATATCATTGTGTAATACCATTTTGCTTGCTGCAGACATTGTATAGTAGGAAAGTTCCTTGTTTATTACACCAGAATGAGAGTATCATTTCTAGCCATATTGGCTTAGAAAATAGTAACTGTTCATTTTCCAGCAATACAATATAGATACATTAGAGTCAAGCTTTAATAGCTAAATTACTGAAATTTACTTTTATTATTATTTTTTAATAGATTATTGGCCAGCTATTGGTCTAATCCAATCCGCTTGTTAAGTGTGATGTCATGCAAAGATGCTCCAAGCGCTCTATCAAACCGTATGGGGAGACTCATCAAATGGTAATAACAAACATTTACAAAGCGCTCTAATACTTGAACAAACTACAACTCCCAGCATGCACCTCACACACCCGGGTTCCTAATTCTGACTGAATACACACACAGTCAGAAGATCATTATGGACTGATTTCAAGGACTATAAACTCAGCAAACACAGACACATCGTTGCCAAGTCTTAAACGGTTTAGTGAGCATTACGACGCGATTCCCCTTGCCTTGCCGCATTTGACCCTTTGCTTTGTTATTTTGTTTGCGTTCTTTACGCCTGGGATTATTTGTATGCACCTTTGTTCCTGTTTCAATCTTTAATTGCAAGATGATTCTCTTAATAATCTGCTATTTGATCCTTAACTTTGTTGTGCAGGCCTCCTCACATGACACTAACCTTGTTTTTGTTATTAAATGATGGCCAAATGTGTTATTTGTAAAAAAAAATAAATAAATAAATAAATTAATTAAAAATAATAATAATAATAATAAAAAGAAAGAAAATAAAATAGGTAAAAAAAGATATTGTTATAGATATAAACAGTTTTTTTTTTCAAATTTCCTAAAAATATTTGTTACATTATCTTTTATAGCTGTATTTGTAGTGTTTTATGACAACAGCATTTTATTTGAACTAATTACAACTTTTTAATCATTCTTTAATTTTTTAAAGGTATGTTAAAAGTGGAAAAATGTATATATGGAATAGATAAAGATTTTATGCATATTGACATGGATTGATCTGTATAATCACATTATTTGATGTGTATAATTATATTAATAACCTGCATAATTACAGTAATAATCATTATAATCACATTAATTACTTTGTATAACTGCATTAATAACTAGTATAAATACAGTAATAATCTAATCTTTAAAATCACATTAATTAATCTGTGTAATTACAATTTTACAAATATACATATATCTAGCTATATATATACAGTAATTATTTGTAAATTGACAATAATTTGTAAAATGACGATAATTATTTTTCTGTTTTTTCAGTTTAAATGCAAAAATTCAACAGTAATAAACTGTAGTTTAATTAATTTTCACCGTAAAGTATGTTCTGTATTTTTACAGTTTTGCATGTAATTTTGTTAAATGGTTATTTTCTGTAACTTAATGGAATATCTCTGCCAGTCTTTTGTAAGTTGACATACTTGCAAAGTTTCTTTTAGTCAGTTAAATGTATGCTGCAGAAGCATATCAACAGATATTTAGCAAACAGTCTACTAATACTCAAATAGACCATCAAAATAAAGTGTTACCAATATTTGTTTAATGGGGTATGTGCACACAGACTTTTAATTTCAGCCAGCCAGTCGTTCCATTATAAAATCACCACGTTTGATTTCTTTAAAAACCTGTGATCTTTACTGCCTGATATATACACAATATGAAGTGGCTCTTAGACCGGACAAGAGGCACTGAATTAAATTCTATTTCTCTCACCATGTATTTAAAATATGACCCAGGTATTTTAATGGAGTTTCTGCACTTGCCTACTGCTTCTGACAGCGCTAGCGGTTATACCGCCTTTCATCTTACACTTGAACAACTAAATGAATGCTTATGACTATTTAACTAAATATCTTGTAATTATATTACAGCATTGATGCTGTAAAAGAAACCTTGTGAAACTGACAATAGTCATATTAAGCTTTCACTGGAAGTTTATCATTGGCTGAAAAACACTAGCTGTGCATATAGCCCATTGGTAGGCCCACACGGAATCTGCGCACGCAGAATTCCGCAGATTATTTGGAGATTTTCTGCAGAATTCCACATATTTCTGCAGATTTTTAGCCTATCATTTATTCTGTTTATTTACTTAAGTAAATGTGTAAATCTGAATTTATTCAGTTTTTATTCAGTAATTTATTAATTTTTATTTAAGATATTAAGGTCTAAGTTTTGATACTCCGCTGGATACTCTCAAAATAATTCGGCAGAAATCCACAGATTTTTACCAAAATTCTGCGCAGAAATAGCAAAAAACGTCCGCAGATTCCATCTGGCCCTACCCATTGGTTACAAGTACCAAATATTTCATTTGGCTTTCTTAGGGGCTCTATTTTGACGGTCCATGCGCAAAGCGCAAAACGCAGGGCACAAGCGCTTTCAGGGCATGTCAGAACACATTTTTGCTAATTTAAGGACGGGAAAATCCGCTTTGCACTGTGGCGCCTGGTCTAAAAGGGTTGAGTTTATTTTCTTAATGAGTTATAGGTGAGTTTTGAGAATAAACCAATTAGAGTCTCATCTCCCATTACCTTTAAGAGCCAGCTGTGACGCGCCATAAGCGCATTCGCTATTTACAGGACGTAAAGTAAGTCTAAGTGGAAAAAATTAGCATTTCACTGGCAAACAGTTAACAGTTTTTTAACAGAAACATCTACTGCGTGAGAATGAGAGATAATGATCTACTTTCACTTTTGCTCTTGGATAGGGAAACCTTTATGCACAGACATCAATTAGTCTATAAATAATTAATTGCGTTTGTTAAGCGCAAATATTCATTTTAAAACTATTTCTAAATTCAGTTCTAATTTCCAGCAAACGAATAAATGAACAATAATAACGAAGTGTGTTCAAAAACCTGAGTTATATCCTAAAACACATTATGTGCCCCCTATGGTCTAAAACCTGACAGGTGGGCAAATCTAAGCTTGTTTTTAATAAAACAAATATAAATATGGATATAATAAATAATACTGCTAATAATAATAATATACAAAAGCAAATTGAATTAACTGAAAAAGCCTCCCAAGATGAAGAAGGCATAAAAGCAGTGATTTTTCATATTTATGTAGGCTAGAAAATAATATGTTTTGTAATATTTTAATCCTTTATATTTATATCCTACATCTTTTCTTTTTATATCCTGTATATATCCTTAATATTTAAATTTTTTCATATGTAAAGATATTTGCCTATTGCTCTCTTGTGCTTATTAAGCAGTGTGTAAGCGAGGCGCAACTCTGCGCCTGAGTTTAGACCGCGTTTGTTTTGGTTTAATAAAAAATCTATTTTAGTTTCTCAAAATAGCAACGCGCCAGTAGTGCGTCTCAGAACGCCTTCCTTTTTAGACCAGAACGTCTATGGGCGCACATATGAGCGCTAATGCATTTGCTATTTAAACAGCATAGCACAGCACCTCAAAACAACTCTTGCCCCAAGCTGAAACTATCAAAAGATATGATAGTTTCACGCCTTGCGCCACATTGCGCCGGGTATATGATAGGGCCCTTAAGGTTACAATGCAGCATATGATGAAATAAAATCTAAAAATGGCATCTGAAACCACCTGAAAGTAATCAATTCATAAATCCAGCCACCACCGATTAGCAACAGTGCAAATGTTGCCCATATCCATTTAAATCATTCGTACTGTACATTCCATGAAAATCTTTTTATCTTATTTTGCGGTCTATTTTTGTCAAAATCCACTATCAAAGCTTCCAATATGTGTACTAAATCATCATGTGTGATTTGTTGTTGGGGTAACTCGGGTTGCGTCTTTAGCAACTAGGTTATCTTTTATTTTGGGACATAATGTTGCTACTCATTAGATCAAACATACAACAGGTCTCTGATGCAAAAAACAGAGCTCCTTTAGAAGTTGTGTCCAACAGCAATATCCAAACCTCATTTTAACAGATTTGAGGCTCACGGATCCTCAAAACAAGACCTAATATGTTTCCGAACACACATAACATCATTAGACACATAGTTTGTCCCATTGACCTCTGGGTCCCGAAAAGCAGCAGAAAAACTGTCTGGAGTCACTGCTAATTCAATTAGGTGAGCTTTAGATACTCAAGATACTCCCTTTTCTCTAAAACTGTATAGAGTCATGAGACTTTCAAAAGAAACGTTTAGGCTTATGGATATTTTTTTCAAAGTCTGTGTTTGTTGCTTGCATAATTGCTGTTATTGTTTCTTGATCTTAAAATAGCAAAGGCTGGCTATCGGCATTCACAATTTACCATGTAACTTCATTATAGTGATTTTTTTATCATAAGATATAGAATTTCTTTTGGAAAAACTAAATTAATATCACTCTCAGAACCACTGGTTGCTCATTAAAAACAAACTGAAAAGGTCAACTGAAGTCTGTTTTTCCATACAAGCCCTGTTTTCAGCATGTTTTCCTGCCAGATAAATTTTTTTCCAAATGATGTTTATCCAATGTTTCTTCATTTAGCTATTTAAATGAGATAGACAATATATTTTTACATAACGAATTAGCATTTAATGTTGATAAATGTAATCATATCATTCATGTTAGTTTACAGTGCATCAGCTTACCTTCACAAATATAACTGTAGAGATTATGCTATGTTGTATCCTTATTGCAAAATGGGGGGTTTTCATTATGAGGGACCGTTTTCTGAGTGTGGGAGCAATTTATCTTTATTGTTGGACACTTATCTTTAGTGTTATATAGTATTTAACATAGTGTAATATAGTATTATTTGTTTATTTGAAATTATGTGTACACTGTTAGGTATGTTACTGTATTTTTTGACATGATTCTGTACTGCCCCTTTACAGTAATTTAAATGTGTTCCACAGTAGCAGGGCCCTATTTCATTTAACAGTAAAAAGCCTTACCGCAACTTCTTTTTATGGTCAAAAGCCGTTTTTTACATTTAAATTATAGAGTATGAAAAATTTTACTGTCATTTATTTACATTTCACATTAGCAGTACAAAACCCTTATTGTAGCATTTACTCCTTCATTCATTCATTCATTTTCTTTTCGGCTTAGTCCCTTTATTAATCTAGGGTCGCCACAGCGGAATGAACTGTCAACTTATCCAGCATATGTTTTATGCAGCATATGCAACCCATCTATGGGAAACATCCATGCACACTCATTCACACTCATACACTATGGACAATTTAGCCTACCCAATTCACCTATACCAGATGTCTTTGGAATGTGGGGGAAACCTGAGCACCTGGAGGAAACCCATGCGAATGCGGGGAGAACATGCAAAGTTCACACAGAAACACCAACTGACCCAGCCGAGGCTCGAACCAGCGACCTTCTTGCTTTGAGGCGACAGTGCTACCTACTGCACCACCGTATAACTGTTAGCATTTACTATTAAATTAAAAAAAATTCTAAACAAGTGACGAGATCACGTACAACTGTATTTTTTATTTCTCATTGTTATTAAACTCCATTTTAAATACTGCATTGTGGGTCATTTTAAAACGTGTCTTTTGTCCACATCAGTGGAATACTGCAAATTCCTAATGTGCAGTTAGCTACTGTTAGAAAACAAATACCCCCAAAGCAGTACATATTAAAGTAGTGAAATGTAAAGAATGTTTGTGTTTTTTACTGGCCATATTTGCAGTAAATAACTTTAAAATTGAACCAAATCTACTGCACAGCAGTGCTTTATTACTTTGAATACAGTAGAATACTGCAAATTCATAATATGCTGTTAGTTACTGTAAAATAACAAAGCAGTACATGTTTAAGCAATGATGTGTAAAGAATGTATGTGGTATTTTACTAGATATTTCTGCAGCAAATAACTGTAAAAATTAATCAAATCCACAGCATAGCAGTGTTTGATTACTTTGAATACCGTAAAATACAGCAAATTCCCAATATGCAGTTAGTTATTGTAAAAAAAAAAAAATACCCCAAAGCAGTGCAAATTAGTGACGTGTAAAGAATGTATGTGGTATTTTACCAGGTATTTTTACAGTAAATAACTGTAAAATTGCGTCAAAGTCTACAATGTAGCAGTGCTTGATGATTACTTTGTAGAATAATACAGTAGAATAATGCAAATTCCTAATATGCAGTTAGTTACTGTAAAAAAAAAAATGCCCCCAATGCAGTACACATTAAAGTAGTGATGTCTAACGAATGTATGTGGTATTTTACTGGCAATATTTGCAGTAAATAACTGTAAAATTGCATGAAAATCTACATTATACCAGTACTTGATCACTTTTAATAAAGTAGAATACTGCAAATTGCTAATATGCAGCTAGTTACTGTAAGAAAAAAGTACCCCCGTAGCAGTACATATTAAAGTAGTGATTGGTAAAGGATGTACTGTATGTGTTTTTTTACTGGGCATTTTTGCAGTAAATAACTATAAAATTACATCAAAGTCTAACAGTGTAATTTTTTTTTGTCCTACATAGCTTGTCAAACATAGCTTTTAAATGAGAAAATTATAAATTATTTAATTTTGCGATAAAATTGTAACAAAAATCTGGAATGAGTGAAAAAACTTTGAATACTTTAAATCCACTGCACATTTTTTTATTTATTTATTTTTTTGGTAAAAGAAGAAATATACATTATAACTTACCCTAACTTTATCTTTTCACTTTCTCTCCCTCATGACTTGCTGGATTGAACACCACAAGGAAAACAAAACTTACATTTTTACAATGGTTCCAAAAAAAGTTAAGTATGTAAAAAATATGTAAACAATTAAGAGACAAAAACTTAAAGGTGTAGGCTATAACATGGCTATAACAGGGGGCTTCAGTCACATAACCTTGAATGAGCTCCTTCAACTAATTTAAGCTTTCCATGTAATTTCCCAATTAAAAGTTAGAGTAGGGTCACACCAGATGGCATGGTTTTAAGTGACAAAATGTGTTAACTATTTATATTTAAGAAATATATCAATGTAAAAATTATTGTCATTTACTAAAAATAGCCACTTGTAAAATTAGGCCTGGGGTATTTATTAATGATTTAACTATTTACTTCTTCAAAACTCCGCGGACCCAATACATCATCATCATCGAACGTCATCGACTTTCGCTAAAAGATTAAAAAGACTAGCATTGCGCCAGTGTAGACTCAATATTTTATGCACATATGCATCACTTCGGTTTTTATCCTACTGTAAAAAAAGTTATCTACACTTAAATACACAGTATTTTGGATATCCGAGCTGGGCATTTTACATTGGTTCATTTTCATATTTTTTTATATGAAACATCTACAAGATATAGCTCAAATGAAAGCTCTTGCCGGTGCTTTTATAGTTCTGGCATTATTTTCACTGAATTATATTCACATATCAGACAGTTGTTGAATGAATCACAGTGTTTCCATGGCGCAGAAGTGAAAACAATACATTTATGATCAATAAGAAGCCCCAGATAGCAAAGACAGCTGTCATCTCTTACCTTATGCTGTGTGCTTCAGCGCCAATTCCCCTCTGTTTTTAGAGTGATGTGCATAAGTAATCCTTTTATACTGTATGTTTAATTTGGTCCAAACACAGTGAATTATGTTTGATAAAACAAAAGAATAGTGAAATACAGTATATAAACAACGATCGATCCCTGTGGCTTGTATAGCACCTCACATCAGTTGGAATACAATAACTTTTGCATAGATTATTGTAATGACATTTTTCTTTTTTTCGTATGATTACAGACATGTGCAGGAACCACCAAAATTAATTACAGCCCGCTAGACCACACAGAACCTAAAAGATACACTTTCAAATTTGAGTTTATAAAAAAAAATACAAAAAGCGCCTCTTTTTTTAGGTGTTTATTATAACACAGACAACATATACTATATTGTCTATACCATATTGTACACTCTATTGATATTGTAAACACTTTCAATAGTGTTTTATGAAAATTCAAAGGGTTTCTTTAAAATGATTACAAATTTTTGCATTTACACCTCTGCATGTTGATTTGGGAAGCTTTTAAATTTGGGTGGGCAAAATCCATGCGGAAATCTAACAGCAGAGTTTAACTGGTTAATTTAAAAGAGCTATAATTTAGTCACTGCACAGGACAGATTTGAAGATTTGGCTCAAATATGTAAAAGAAATTTAATAACATAACATTTTGTTATAGCAAGAGGTTCATGGAAAATGGAAAACGTTCATGAATTTTAATTGATGTCAACACCAATTGTATAGATTTCTGTCATACGTGACAGTGTAAATGCAACATCATGTCAGCAACACCCTTACACTCATCTAAATGTAGTATATATTAGTAAATGTAAAAAAAAAACATTAACTAACATTAATGGAACTTGTAGAAGTGTTAGTTGTTAGTTCTTGTCAACTATTGAAGCTATTGTAATGTTTGACATTTTTTAATCATTTTTTATATCATTTATTCTGGGGTTTTCATTCAGTATGACAAGATATAAAGGCAAATGGGTTAAATGAGCAAGCACATGCATCTTCCAGCTAAATTCTGTGTTCTCTTTCTAATCTCTCAGTTATTTCCAGTACTACATGGATGTTTCTCACGAAAACATAAACTTACTAATAAAATTACATTAACAGGGTCCTTGCTGCTCTGTGTGTTCATATTGAATTATACAGAGGTTCTATAAGGATACTGTGGATTACCATGTTAACTTCATGCTCACTCTTAATTATGAACCAGGACACATGACAGACCAGAAACTCAAGTGACTTTTTCTTGAGAACTCTTTAAACAATGTGAAGAATGTGCAAAGATTCAACCATTGATACATTTTAAGGCTTTCTATTGTAAGTTGAATGAGAGGTCATCAGAGGGGCTTTATTTGCATCAAAAATCAAGTGTTTAGAAAATAATCTGGTAACACTTTAGTTTAGGTGACAAGTCATGCTAATAAGAGATACAGATATGAACTGTTCATTAGTAGTTATAAAGTATGATGTTATACTACATCCCTTGTCCTAAACCCAACTTCTACCTTGCTAATTATTAATAAACAGCTAGTAGTATTAAGTTAGTAGTGTTAATTAATGGTTGGTAATACCATGAATTGTGACCTAAAATGTTACCAATAACACTAAATATATCTATAAAATATTGGTAACACCTTACAATAACAGAACATGAATAATGATGTATTAATATGTAAACTAGACATTACTGTATTATGAACTAATGATGAGTTAATGCTGATCATGAACTAACTTTAACTACAACATGAGTTCATGTGTGAATAATGGCTACCTTAATCCTTGTATGGTGTTTGGGTCTGTGAGGCCCATTTTCTGTTTTTTTTTTTTTTTTTTGTTTTTCAAAAGAAAAATTATACAATGAATTATTTTTTTACCTAAAATTCATTGGCTTTGGCTTTTTTTCTTTGAAGAACATAAATCTGAACAAATATCCACATAATGTACCTCCCCCCACACATTTACAGTACATACAAGATGTTCAGGTCCATTAGACCCTGGTCTAATAAAAGTTTTGAAAGTTGTTAAACCCCTACTCTTTTTCGAAGGACATCCTGGGATTTTAATTACCACAGAGAGTCAGTACCTCGGTTTAATGTCTCATCCAAAAGATGCCACTGGCTGAGCAGTATAGAGTCACTATACCCAGCAGTATACCCATCACTATACTGGGGTGTTAGGACCCACACAGACCATAGGTCGAGCATCCCCTGCTGGCCTTACAAACGCTACTTCTGGCAGCAATCTAGCTTTCCCACGTGGTCTCCCATGTACTGACCAGGCACATCCCTGCTTAGCTTCAGTGGGCAACTATGTGAGACTTGGAGAGAGTTAGCTGCTCGCAATAATTATGTGATGACTTTACTTGGAGGGGCACATCATCAATAACGCATTCTTAACTACCTATGAACTCCTTATTTACATCCATCTAGTGCTTTTACACTCAATAACAATAGAAGTGTTTTGTTGACATCAACATCAACAGTTTAAACCAACTTACCTCTGTATACATTTCTGAAGACCGCCAAATACGTCCCAGGGGCTACGTTTCTTTGCAGTTTTTGTTGTCGCAAAAACACCAGAGGCTCCAGTGTAGGCTTTTTGAGATCTCAGATTTTTCTCACGAGTGCCATTCGCGCCTGTTGTTCTTACATAAATCCACCAGAAGCCGCTGTTGACTGACTGTTTACTGACTGACGGACCAATCGACTGACCCACCCTCCTCCTTCCCTAAACCCAATCAATAGGATTTTCAAAAGCACAGATTCACCTGCCTACCCCCTTCCCTTAACTCACTCGACAATTTTAAATATCAATCCAGAAAAAGAAAAGCCCTCGTCTGATTTTTACCACGTTTTCATTCTCACCCTGTTATTTACGTGTTTATTTTATTTTTTGGCTTCTGTTTTTGTCTTACCTGCTTTCGGGAACTGTTCTTCACCAGACTCTAACCTCGTTGTCGTGATCAACTCGTCTCTGTGCCTTAAGTCCGTCAACATACAGGTGAGCTAACTGAACAAACTAGTAGGAGTGGGACAGCATACAGTAACACTTTGTAATAACTGCAGCTACATATGCTCTATTCTTAACATAACCATATTTAAAATGTGCTTAATAATTGTATTTTCATACTTAGTAAATGATTAATTTTTCATTACTAAATTAAGTATTGCATTATTTACAAACCAGTTGTATTTAGGAGTAGTTGAAGGTTTTTTAGGATAATTCAGAATGAGTTAGTAAATGATTAATAAACTATTGAAATCAACGTTTATATGTCTTATTATTCAGGCATATACTAATAGTCAACTAATATGTTAATAAATGCTTTATTAACTCAACTTCATGCAGTTTTGTGACCTAATCTAAAGTGAGGACTATTCATGCTTTATAAATCCCTTTTAAATGACAAATAAAGGCTCAGAATCAAATGAACTATAATCTTTGCAATCTTTTCTAAAATGTAAAATTACTGTAAAGTTTAAACACTGCTGAATAACAGGAGTGTCAAAATACAACAAAACTGGATAAAACAACAAAATAATAATTAAACAATGTAATAAAATGTAATGTTTAAACTCTACATGATTTTATTTTAGATCAGGTTGCAAAGATTTATTTTTTATTTGAAGTACAGTTTCATTTGTGCATCTTTAATTGAATAAGAATGAATAATGTCATTTTTCCTGTTAAGAATTTAACTGAGCCTTTATTTGTCATTTATAAAGGATGTATAAAGCATGAATAGTCCTCACTTTAGGTCACAAAACTAGGTGAAGTTGAGTTAATAAAGCATTTATTAAAATACATAGTAACCATTAATATATGCCTGAATAATAAGACATAAACTTTAATATTAATAGTTTATTAATCATTTACTAACTCATGCTGAATGATCCTAAAAACCCTCAACTACTCTTAAATACAACTGGTTTGTAAATAATGCAATACTTAATTTAGTAATGGAAAATAAATCATTTACTAAGTATGAAAATACAATTATTAAGCACATTTTAAAAGTGGTTATAAGTCAAGAATAGAGCATATGTAGCTGCAGTTATAAACTGCTTACTAACGTTTATTAATGTAGAGTTAATGCTTAACGGATAATTAATTCACTATTTGCTAATGCTTAATAAATGAATTATAGTGTGTAGTTATTATAAAGTGTTACCACTAATAAATTATTAAATAATATGTAGTTACAAGTAATTAAGGTAGCTGTTATGTAATGTAATGTAATGTAATGTGTATTTATATAGCGCATTTATTGTGTATGGTCGTACACCCAAAGCGCTTCACAATCATGAGGGGGGGGTCTCTCCACACCACCACCAGTGTGCAGCATCCACTTGGATGATGCGACGGCTGCCACAGGACAACGGCGCCAGTGCGCTCACCACACACCAGCTTTTTGGTGGAGAGGAGAGACAGTGATAGAGTCAATTCGGTGAAAGGGGATGATTGGGAGGCCATGATCGTAAGGGCGGATAGAGGGACTTTGGCCAGGACACCGGGGTTACACCCCTGCTCTTTCACGAGAAGTGCCATGGGATTTTTAATGACCACAGAGAGTCAGGACCTCGGTTTAACGTCTCATCCGAAAGACGGCGCCCACTGACAGTTTAGTGTCACCTTCACTTTTACTGGGGCATTAGGACTCACACAGACCAAAGGTTGAGCACCCCCTGCTGACCTCACTAACACCACTTCCAACAGCAACCTAGTGTTCCCTAGTGGTCTCCCATCCAGGTACTGACCAGGCTCAGCCCTGCTTAGCTTCAGTGAGTAACCGGTCTTGGGCTGCAGGGTGACATGGCTGTGGCTGTTATGCTCATGAACTCTCATGTTGTAGTTAAAGTTAGTTCATGATTAGCGTGGGCCTTAACTCATCATTAATTTATAATAAAGTAATGTTTAGTTTCCATCAGGGGTCACCAACATGGTGCTCGCGGGCAAGGATCACATGTGTTGCCCGCAGGCCTGTTCTAAAAATTGCTCACCATAACGCCACTTACCAGTAAGCTTCATCTAATATAGAAGTAATCATTTAAAAATGTAAATATTTGCAGAGATATATAAATATCATTAATTATTGATGAATATCATAAATTATTACCAAAAACATAAAGTATAATTAAAAGTAAATTGAGCAAATTTGTTAATTGAGAAGTGTTTATCAAACTGGTAGCCCTCCACATTAATCAGTACCCAAGAAGTAGCTTTCAGTTTCGTAAAGGTTGGTGACCCCTGGTTTACAAATTCATACATCATTATTCATGTACTATTATAGTAAAATGTTACTAAAATATCTTAAATCTGACATTTCATCTAAACCAAGATGATGTTTTGTCCTCTAAAAACCTTTTAAAGGTCTTTTTAGCCCTTGCTGTCAAAATGTTATTAGCATTAGCAATGCTGTTTAGTATGTTTAGAACCGGTTAATGAAGATATTTACATCAGTGCCAGTTTGCTGATGTGATACATTAAGACATCTTTGAGCTGCTTATTACATTTGCCTCATTTTAATTTAATATACCGAAGAATTGTTTTTTCAGTTCACAGAATTTAGTTAAACATGTTTTTGACGTCGCTTTAAGTTTTTCAAAGTCAATTCACACCTGTTACTCCATCAGAACATCTTCTCACCTTAAACAACTGCCCTTTGTGTTTGCATTCTGTGCACACAGAAGCTCTGTGACTCGTTCAGCACAGCATTCCAGACCAGGTGTAGAAAAATAAGCGCGAGGCACTTGAATAGAAGTCTCTTTGTTTCTCCTTCATGCCACAGAATAGATGATCCAGTGTGTTTTATATGGTAATTCAATTTGACAATGGAACATGTTAAACAAATTCAAAGGAATTAGGATATAAAATTAGGAAAGTAGGATGTTAATCTGAGCTGTTTCAGCTGA
This sequence comes from Danio rerio, assembly GCF_052040795.2. Classification (NCBI taxonomy): domain Eukaryota; kingdom Metazoa; phylum Chordata; class Actinopteri; order Cypriniformes; family Danionidae; genus Danio; species Danio rerio. Next base: position 16,007,368 of record NC_141026.1, read on the forward strand.
CAGAAACTCCCTGACGGATCTTAAAATATATATTTATTTTGTCTCAAGGCACATTTCTAAAAAAAAAGAAAATTGAATAAATAAATAAACAGAGGACTTAAATGCCCCACTTGAAATATTGCCTAATACTGGCTTAGTCTGGTCTGTATAACCAGGCCTTATTCTTTCTTCTGACATCTTCATTGCATGTATTTAGATAGATCTAAGATAAGTTCCATAAACCTAAGACCATGAAAAACAACTTGTTTTTGAAGTGGCAGGCACTGTGATGGAGGAACCCTTCAATGAAGCACACAATTATGAACCAAAACCATGTAATAACTGGCCTATAATTTTTATTGGTTATTGGTTATTGCCAAAACAATGCCAACCCACCAAGGCCTTGATTTCTCAAGAACCATGTATATGTCATGCATGACATCAATGCACTACCTTTTAAGTTCTATGATTGCAAGCTGGATCCATTCTAAATGCTTTGAATTTGGAGGCCATAGCAACATTTTAAACTCTGCATCATGTTTTTCTATCGATTCTTGAACAATGCATGTACATGTTTATGTTTAAAGGATAGGTTAGCCTTGCGAAAGAGGCAGTTTTATCCAGGGAGCACAACTATTATGAAGCAGTGTACCTAGTCCCAATTATTTTAAGGTTATTGTAGGTGGCCCATGTTTTCCAACAATCTACACACTCCCTTTACCAGCTTATTCCCTCATACTGCACCCTGGTGCTATTAGTTTGGATGTGAGGCCCCTTGTTCATAACCCAGACGAGCCCCCATTTGTTACTATTTTCCTCTCTAATATAATTGTTTTTTTTTATTTTATTTATTTTTTATTTATTTATTTACTTTTTTTTTTTAATTTTGGTGCAAAAATCACAAAGGGTCTGTTTAAAGATGGTGTGTATGGAAAATGCCTCAATAAAGATGCCTCCTCTCCTCTTTCTCTCGCGTTTGCTAAATCCACGTGTCCACTCATTTCTGATCTATGACAGATATAACGTTACACTAAAGTGTTTTTTTTATTTATTTATTTTTTTTAACGTTACACTAAAGTCCGCTTAGTTTAGTGCGGGTTATTACAAAACTGACGTTTCCGCACTTGACCAATTACAGCATTCTGTTTAGGTAAAGAAAGAAAGGCAATATAAATCTAATAATAATATTATTATGTGATCGCGATTTTTTTGCTCAGAGGAAATACAGTTGTCTGAGCAATATAGTTTTTGCAGAGAGGGAGGCACCTATAATAAGGCTAAACATTATTGAATACCCACGAGACACTTGTGACTTTATATCACATTTGCATTATTTTAAAAAAATGTTTCTTTCCTGTTAAAAATAAATATATTTCCAATCTGATATGTAATGGGAAGAAAAAAAAGTAGCACGAGTTCAGCTGATGGTGGATTCGAACTGATGTTATGATTAATCGCGTCAAAAGATGATGCTGTGCGCCTTACAAGGTGCGCCACTACTGCTGTTTTATCTCACTGCTCTTTACTCATCACGTCTCTATCAATCAGGCATCGATGGGCGTAAACCCTGAAAAGCTAGTCCAACTAGATGCGCTATTTGCAATTAGCCTAAAAAGACACTCCGAAATTGTCTTTTTTTCTCCCCCCTCGCAGGGGCCCCTAGTGCGCACGGGCCCCTGGGCCTGTGCCCATAAGGCCCATTGGTTAATCCGGCCCTGCCGGAGCACCAGGAGGAAACCCATGCAAACATGGGAAGAACATGCCAACTCCACACATAAATGCCAACTTACCTAGATGGAACTCGAACCAGCAACCTTCTTGCTGTGAGGCGACAGTGCTAACCACTGAGCCACCGTGTCACCCATACAAACACCATATCTATGATATTATGGGGATGTTTGCTCTAATTTTGGAACACTGTTTTCATAACAAAGCCTGAATTCTGATAATATAAATGAGAGTTCTTAAAAAGAAGCCATTTTTACTGCTGTCCAAGACTACTTTAGGGCATGTATTTGGTGACTTGAGCCACTTTTGATTTTCAAGGAAGAAGATCAAGCATACAAATGCTGCATTATTGCATTTTGTTTGATATACAATTTTTGTGATTATTACACATTTAAGAAAAAACAAGTAGTTTTCATAACCCCATAATTGTTACAATAGCCACATGGAAGCCAGTTCTAGGGAAAAATTTGTTCCACTCAATTACAGTATTTCCTCAAATAGCCTAAATCTGTTTGACCAATTAATCCCATTCGCATTGGAAGAATGAATGCTTGTCTCTGAGTCTTTACTCCATTATGTCATGGTAACTCACTCATCTGTAAATGCAAGCTTGAAATCTCTAAATCCAATTCAGTACTACTGACATTGGATTTTCACAGAATATGGGAGGATTATTTGAGAACATTGGTAGAGTAAAAACTTGTTGCTAAAGGGTTTATTCCAAAAAACAAGAGTCCTTGAGTCTTGTGTATTCATGTAATTTGAGTGAGAATAGTTATTTGGAATTAAAATACTAGGATGCTTCTTACTGAATATGGCAACCCACATACCAAAATATTAGTCTGGCTCTGCTCTGGCCCAAACAATCGGCGTTTGCTTGGCCCACATGCCGCAGTGAATTACAGTACATGACTGAACCAAGTCTGGATTCCAAACAATGGCCAAACATAGACCATATCTGGGCCAAGTCTCAGCCAAGTTAATAACCCATAACTGGGCCAGATATGTTGGTGCATCACAACTGCAACGAAATTAATGAACCCATGAAGCGTTGCGCTTTTTTCTCAAAGCGAACTGATTGGTAGAATTGTTTTCCTTATTCAAAATAAAAAAGGATTTAAATGAGGGTCAAGATAGGCCAAACTTACATGGCCAATTCATTCATTCATTCATTCATTCATTCATTCATTCATTTTCTTTTCAGCTTAGTCCCTTTAATAATCTGGGTTTGCCACAGCAGAATGAACCGCCAACTTATCCAGCACATGTTTTACGCAGCGGTTGCCCTTCCAGCTCCAACCCATTGCTGGGAAACATCCATACACACTCAATCACACTCATACACTATGGACAATTTAGCCTACCCAATTCACCTGTACAGCATGTCTTTGGACTGTGGGGGAAACTGGAGCACCCGGGGGAAACCCACGCGAATGCAGGAAGAACATACAAACTCCACTCAGAAATGCCAACTGACCCAGCCGAGGCTCAAACCAGCGACCTTCTTGCTGTGAGGCGACAGCACTACCTACTTCGCCACTGCATTGTACATGTCCCACATATCAGTTATTAACATCTGGGCCAAATACTACTTTTACATTTGGACCAAGTATTGTGTGCCACTAAAGACGGTGCCACTTCTACCAAACCAGGGCCATGTTTGGACCACATGCTGTATGCCGGTGCCGAATGTCTGGGCCAGAATTCTTTGCTACCTGAGAATGCAGTACTGCTTGCTATTTTTAAAATGAGGGTCAAGATAAGCCAAACTTACATGGCCCATTCATTCATTCATTCATTCATTTTCTATCCGGCTTAGTCCCTTTATTAATTAGGGGTCACCACAGTGGAATGAACTGCCAGCTTATCCAGTTTTAACCAGTCTAGACTGGTTAAAGCTGTTTTTACAGCAGGGAATTCTGTAAAAAATGCTAAACTATCCTGAGCCAGACAAATATATTTTTCTTATAGTTTAATAAGTACTCCTTCAACTCAAATTATTACATTTTGGAAAATGTAACATTTTTTATGGACAGTTACTACTCTGAAATGGCACCTAATAGAAGGAATTACCCTTCCAGTAGCTTTTAACTGATTAAACAAATGTAATCTAGAAATTAATTAACATATTTATTGGGCCAAAATAGTTAACACATTTGCTGCTAATGTGCGTTGGGAAATTTAGGTTAAAAGGCAATTAGACCCTCAGTCAAGTCATCTGTAACGTTAACAGCACAAACAGCAAAATAACTTGTACAACACATACCAGAGACGAATGCGGCATCATATCGATAGAAATGTCTCCTCCTGGTGGCAAAGTTTAAAACAGATTTTTGACGTCTTTCTCTGGATGGCACGTCAAATTTGTGCGACACTAGATGTAACAGCGGGCGCACGTTGAATCAGCACCGGCGAAGACTTCTAACATGACGGTTTTTCACGACGAGGTCGAAATAGAAGATTTTGAGTACGATGAAGAAACAGAAACATATTATTTCCCTTGTCCTTGTGGCGACAGATTCGCGATAACAAAGGTTAGTTTGTTCTACTGAGTAAGCATAATATAGACAGTCATAACTTGATCCATAACTGTACGTTATCACGATCTAGGCTAACCATTTACTTATGTGTGAATGACTTAATGTATTGTTTTTCTGAAGACTTGTATGTTCATTGGTTGTCATTGTTTGTGAATGAAATCTGAAGGACTACAATAAAAACACTAATATAATACAAATTAAAGAGTGTCAGAATGACAATTTTAAACTACAGTCACAATTAATGCAAAATAATAATACTAATAATAATACCAGTTGTTTATTAAGAGAAAACTTTTTTTTTTTTTTACTTTTTAGGAGGATCTTGAGAATGGTGAAGAAGTGGCCACCTGTCCAAGCTGTTCGCTAATAGTAAAAGTAATTTATGATAAGGTAAGGTCAACACGACAATATTCATTTATACATATGTATTTTCTTGACTTGGATATGGATAATAAATATAGTTTTTTTTAAATGTATGCATGAATAAGGAATGTGTTATTTATACACTTGCATCAGGGCTCTCTTTGTTATGTTTTGTTTACACTTTTACATATTTGGTAGTCTTAAAAGCTTTGTTAGACAGCAAAGGTAGCACAGAAACAACACTTGAAGTGGCATAGTTGTTCTAAAATGTGGTTGGGTGCGAGAGGTCTGCCATGTGGATGGCAACATCAACAACTTGAGGTATCAAGATATTTGTGCTGTCCTTTACATTACAAACCACAGAAGAGGGCAAATTCTGCCCCAGGATAGCACATCAGCCTCCACATTAAAGTTCCTGAAAGCAAAGAAGGTCAAGGTGCTCCTGGATTGGCCTGCCTGGTCATCAGACATGAACATTATTGAGTATGTCTGGTAGGGTTGGGCCCATAGACGATGCCATCGTTCATCGCCGATGGCCAATAGACAAAACGATGCTGAGCCGACATCTCCAATGCTCCGCCCTGTCCCCGTCGCAAACCCACTCACGAAAAATACACACTCAGATGTATTTACACTAATACATCTTAATGTTTAAAGGGCATTTTATAATGAAAATGATCCACATCTACACCGTGTTTTACCTAGCATTTCTGAACAGCCCTCCGTCCAATGAAAACGCACATCACATGACCACAAACACACAGACACACGTGGTGCTCACTGCACAGCCACAGGCTTCTCTCTCAGAGCTCCAGAGTTAGAGTGCAGTGCACGTCTTTATCAAGGTTGCTTCGCTGGATCGTGTCTCATTATAGTTGTTAAATGTGATATTCAGACATCCCAAGTCTCCCAGAAGTTCAGTCTATCACCGACCAACCCCCCAACCTGCTTGCTGTTCACATGATGACTATGCTATCGTCCATCGCAATGTTTCACATTAGACATCGTACGATGCCACATTGGTCAACATCGCCCAACCCTAATGTCAGGACCATTAAAGATGAATCCAAAGGATTTTGATTAACTGGGAATCCTGCAATATTGCTTTCTTTGCCATTCCAGATGTCTTTATTAAAAAGTTTTTCATTGCAGAGATGTATGGATGCGGCCTTCCAAGTTGATGACAGTCATACACAATATTGATTCTTTTTCCACTGTAGCATGACTTATTATTCTATACTGTACATTATTTCTGTTACGTGACAAGACTTTTTTCTCAGCTAAGTCAGACCTTACTGTCTGTATGAAATAATTAAAAATCAAGGCATGATCATATTTTGTTTTGGTAAAATAAACATAATTTAGAGGCCTTTGCCTTTCATGTAAGCCACTTTTGATACTAAATTGCTTAATTGATACAAAGTTTTTAATTGGTGTTCCTAAAACTTGGATGGGTGACGAGACTTTTATCAGGTAGTGTACAAATAAATCCTAAAGTGAAAACTTTAGGATTTTAAGTAGATATTTTAGAAAAGACCATCCAAATTAGCTGTTTTTATTATTTAGTTATAAAGGTCTTTAAACTTAAAAAGATATATGTAGAGAGGCATTAATTTCACCATGACTTTCTTATATATATATATATATATATATATATATATATATATATATATATATATATATATATATATATAAGAAAGTACACTGTACACTGTATGTGTATATAGTACACTGTAAAGTATATAGTACACTGTATGTGTATATATATATATATATATATATATATATATATATATATATATATATATATATATATATATATATATATTATTGCAGTGTTTATTATGAATGATTTAACTGTGCATACATTTGTAATGTTTAAAGTCCTTAAGAAATCTAAATCGAGAGTGTTTACAGCGACATGAAATGTCACTCACATAAGACCTGCCAATAGCAAACAACAACAATACAGATAATTCCTGATGGAAAATGTGTCACAATATGTAAAAATACTATTGCAATGTGCATCTAATGCAGACTTTAAAATGGCTTTTTTGTTGTATTCTGTTCTCATAGTATTCTGAGGTGTACGTGTATTAATTTACTACTCTTTGCCCTCTGATCATATTAAACTTCATCTGATTTAAAGATAAAATTAGGAGAAGTTATTCAAAATTTTGTTACGTTATTTAAAAGTTTAACATCTGCAATGCATGTTTTGTTCTTGTAGGAGCAGTTCATGTGTGGAGAAGTAATTGAAGCACCAAAAACATCAGAAAACAAACTGGAGTTGGCTCAGAGCTGAGACGCTGATATGACTCTTTCAACTGATAATGGACTGTCATTTCACACTCACTCACTACATATGCAGATGTTTTCTGAAGAAACCGACTGGATCTCATGGACTTGATATATTTAGCGCCAGAATTTTGCACATTAACTACTATTCTTTTCAAGATATTTATTTTTTTAGAAACTTTTAAATATATGCTGTGTTCTTGTTGCAAAATAAACGCACAGGAAGTTTGAACACATACATGCATGTTCATTATAAAGACTTTACTTTTTTGGTGCCTTTTCTAAAATGCCGCTTGGTGCTCCGTGTCAGTCAGTACTGTTGTTGGGTTTATTTTCACAATTTTATACCTCTTTTTACCAGATCTGTCCTTACTAGCTTTTTAAAACTGAAAATGATTTGGAACTGTGGATCTTACAACGCTTTTGGCATTGAACACAATAAGGCACAATGAACAAAACTTTACCCCATGACTTAAAAGATCCCTGATTATGATTTCACTTTTTTAACTTATTTAGTGTGTAATGCTGTTGTTTGGGGATAAACAACACTTGCAAAATTGCTCTTCAACTGCAAGTTGTACTTGCTAACCTCCCATCGTCTCAATCGCTGAGATGTACATCATTGATTACATCACACAAGTCCAGTACTGGTGGAATATCTGAATGTTTAAAAAGGTATATGCATCAGTAAGGAAGGTTTTATTAATATACTTGCGTCTTGATTCTTTCTGTTTTCTATACACATTTACATACAGTTGCAGTCAGAATTCTTAAACCCCAATTGAATTTTTTTCTTTTTGAAACAAAGAATTGCCACAGCAGTGTAGAATCAAATTACTTTTACCACTTTTATTGTCACATCATCAGCAGCACATGTACTTTGAGTGAGCTTAGGTGCTGGCTCCAGACAGTACAAAATACAGACAGTGCAAAATACAACAGCATACTCCCCCCACCCCACCACAGATTAAATAAAGAATAAATTTAATAGAATAAATTAACAGTGTATTAACACATTGCAGCTCCCTTCCTAAACAGAACCAAGCTATTAAAAATAGCTGACTGACCACCTGTTAAAAGACATGCCACTATAATGTTAAAATAAAGATGTATTTATTACCTCTTAAATAAATTCCAAATGAAGTGCCATAACTTTTGAACACCAGAGGGCGCCATTGTTCATTAAAAATAAAAACTCCAGACAGGGTGTATTGCAGTAGGAGAACTACACCAGATACAGAATTCGCATGTATTTGTTTGTGGTCAAATTGAATGACTGTAGTTGTGCTTGAAAACAGGAGCAAGAGCATGATCTGAAACCAGCAGAGCAGTGCTTCTCATCCAGTGAACCTCAATACTAGTATAGTTTATTTTTTTTATTTACTACAAAAATATTGATGATGATAGAATATTTAAATGAACTAATTAAGGCCTTTAACAATTATAATTTTAAACAAAGATATATACATACAGTGCTCAGCATAATTGAGTACGCCCCATTTTGAAAGTGAATATTATAATCCATGTTTACATTTACATTTGCATTTAGTCATTTAGCAGACGCTTTTATCCAAAGCGACTTACAAATGAGGACAAGGAGGCAATTTACACAACCAAGAGCAACAATGAATAAGTGCTATAAGCAAGTTTCAGGTCTGTAAAGTCTAAGAAGGGAAGTATTAGTTGAAAGTGAATATAGGCAATTTATTTTGGTTTATTTAAACAAAACATGTTTATAAAACAGATATATTTATTAAATTAAAAGTTTTGTCACCAAACATTTAGAAATTAAAAGATAATGCAATTAAATTTAAGCAAAATATTGCAAAAAAAAAAGTGTGTGTGCGTGTGCGTGTGTGTGTGTGTGTGTGTGTGTGTGTTGTTACAACCTATACAAAATTTCAACTAATTTTTCAATTTTTTGGCTTCTCTTGACTTTTCCTCTTTTTTTAAATTTGTATTTAATATTTTTCTATAGCATACATTTGGGTGTACTAGTTTTTGGATTTATTTTTATTTTGGGTGCACTAGTTAGATAACCTCCAGATTTGGCTTCAGTACTTACTAATCTAATGTATATGCACAAATATAATATTGTATAGCTTCCTATTAAAAATATGAATTTAAAAGATAGATTTGTGAGGGGTGTACTTATATATATATATGCTGAGCACTTGTGTGTGTGTGTGTGAGAGAGAGAGAGATGAACACACACACACACATATATAAATATAGATATATAGATAGATAGATATTAAAATTAGAAAAGTTGTATACATAAGTAAAAAATTATAATAAAATGCTATCAGCCTTTTTTTCTCGGCTGTCAGCCGCATATATTTAAGAGTTAATAATAAAACAATAACAATGTCATAATTTTTCTTTAAGCACATTAATCTAAGCTTTTTTGTGTGTTATTTATATTTGACCGATATCCATCATAGTTTATTTGTTCATGCTAAAGCTGTCGTTTAATAATTAATGGAAACTGTATGTATAATAAGTACAGAAACATTCATTCATTTTCCTTCGGCTTAGTCCCCTATTTATCAGGGGTCACAACAGTGGAATCAACCACCAACTATTCCAGCATATGTTTTACACAGCAGATGCCCTTCCAGCCGCAACCCAGTACAGGGAAACACCCATACACACTCATTCACACATACACACAAATACACTTTGGACAATTTAGTTTATTCAATTTGCCTATAGCTCATGTCTTTGGACTGTCGGGGAAACCAGAGCACCTGTAGGAAACCCACATGAACACATGCAAATTCCACACAGAAATGCCAACTGACCCACCTGGGACTCAAACCAGAGACCTTCTTGCTGTGAGGCGACAGTGCTAACAACTAAGCCACTGTGAATCCCCCTAAATACAGAAATGTTATAAGTTTCTGTGTGGAGTTTGCATGTTCTCCCTGCCCTCGCGTGGGTTTCCTCCGGGTGCTCCGGTTTCCCCCACAGTCCAAAGACATGCGGTACAGGTGAACTGGGTAGGCTAAATTGTCCGTAGTGTGTGTGTGTGTGGATGTTTCCCAGAGATGGGTTGCGGCTGGAAGGGCATCCGCTGCGTAAAAACTTGCTAGATTAGTTGGCGGTTCATTCCGCTGTGGCGACCCCGGATTAAAAAAGGGACTAAGCAGACAAGAAAATGAATGAATGAATATATTAGCAATTTCATAGTTGAAACACTGCTTCAGCAACAAGTCAATCCTGGATCAGTGCCTCGAATTAATCCCTTTACTGTATCCATCGGGTATATTCACCAATCATAATTTGGCTTTCATTGAATTCCTGTCATCTCAATCTTGTTATTTGGCTTGTCAGCAGCAGCCAGTGTATGTATGTGTGTGTGTTTTCTGTCCTTCAGATGATATTGAAAGGCTCATCCCTCTGATGGCTGTGGCTTTCCTCATGAGGCAACAGCGGGAAAACTGCATTCGGTCAATAGCATTTTAACTGACCCTGTCTCCGAGGCCATCACTGATAGGATATGGACTGCCACACGCCCTTATATTGCAGTGTTCTAAATACTATCTTGTATTGTACACACTCAAAAATATCTGCCGAGATCTTGGAAGTCTATTAAAAATATTTATACTTACATCTTTTCCACCTACAATGGAAATAATATATAAAATATTTTAGGATATTTAATGCTTGCATGACCAATTTGAAGATAAAAAGTCCATCATTATGCCTTTGTTTAAATAAAACCAAAATTTTACTCTAGCCCACTGTCACCTAGGTCTGCAGATACAGAGACTAATGGAAACAATGAAGTACACACCAACAGTCACAGGAGCAATGCCCTCTCCCAACTGGGAAGATTGGAGTTCCTATGAGCTGTACCAGATAAAAACAACAACAAAAAAATGAACATTTTTAACATTTCCAACTTTGCTTAGTCTAGTAGACAAGCAGCGTAAGCAGACTTTTAATTTGACTGGTTCCAGATTGGTCTTGGCCTTCCTTACATAATGTGTCTGTCTCTTTCTCCCCCATACCCTTAGTTCGGGTGTATTTACTGGTGATGCTTCCTGCAGATCACCAAGTTGTCATGAAGACTTGAGCTTATAATTGAGATCTGATGATCAATCTGAGTATCAAGGTTCAAAAGTTGCTCATGGAGTTCTGAATCACTCATGGAGGTAGGAAGGAACAGACTGAAAGACACATAGATTTATCAAACAAATACAGATGTGTTAACAAAGATAGGAAGAGGGACAAGTGCAATTGAACAATATAGACGTGGGTTCTAAAAGTGCCTTTAGCTTTTGTTTAAAGTTTAAAATAATATTTTTAAAGTAATTTGAAAGGCCTGAAAAAAGCAAAGAAAAAACATTCATATCTGAACACCTTTTAATTTACACCCGTATAATATAATTTTTTTTTTATATTTCCTAAATGATGTTTAACAGAGCAAGGAAATTTTCACAGTGTGTCTGATAATATTTTTGTCTTCTGGAGAAAGTCTTATTTGCAAAATTTCAGCTAGAATAAAAGCAGTTTTTAATTTTTAAAAAGCCATTTTACAGTCAAAAAGCATTAGCCCCTTTAAGCTGTATTTTTTTGCTATACCATCATTATACAATAACTTGCCTAATTACCCTGCCTAGTTAACCTAATTAACCTAGGTAAGCCTTTAAATGTCACTTTAAGCTGTATAGAAAAATATCTATTAAAATATTCTGCACTGTCATCAAGGCAAAAATAAAACAAATCAGAAATTAGTTATTAAAACTGTTATGTTTAGAAATGTAAAAAATCTCCTTTCTGTTAAACAGGAATTAGGGGAAAAATAAACAGAGGGGGGGGCTAATTCTGACCTCAACTGTATGAATATGTATATGTAAGCTGTTTTTGGGTTAGTTTTGTTTCATAAAATAAATAAAATGTGCTCAGACAGGCAGAATTTCTGTTATGTCTGCCTTTTGTGTGTCTTTTAAGGCATGGAAAATAATTGCAGTTATAATGTAGCCCGTAAACCTTTGAGAAACAATTGATTTGTTTTAATAATAATGCTGTTATAAATACAATTGTACTATTAGAGGTAATATTTATTGCATATTGCATCATTTATTTAGATTTTGGATGGTTGCTAATGTGGAAAACAACAATCTGATAACGCTGTTCCTCATCTTCAGATGTATAACTATATTGTTCTGAGCTATGCGTGTCTATTTACTTTTTACTTACCGAGTGAAAAACTGCAGTGGACCTTGGGATCGCGAACATAGACTATAAAAAAATAGATCGCAACAATGACCCCGACATCAATGAATAATTTAATAGTAAGAAACTTTAGCTAAATATAATTTTTGAACTTAGTACTTTAAATGTAATATTTCTTCAAGTAAAAAAAAAATAGGCATAGTTACCCTAAACTGGGCAATCAAATATAATGTCACTCATTAAATATAAAGTAAATAATAACATATTTATCAAGACCAACTAATCTCCACTACAAAATACATTATGCAGCCTTAAATTACCACTTAGTGCTGTAAGCCTGTAAGTCCTCGTGGAACAGTTGAACATCACTGGTGAGTTCACAGATGATGCAATTTGACCAATAGCTGAGTGATGTTGAACTCACCATTGAATGGAAGTCCACTCTATACATAAACACATGATACACTCTATACATATGCACACACGAGACACTCTATACATATGCACACATATTACACTCTATACATATGCACACACGAGACACTCTATATACATAAACACACAATACACTCCATACGTAAACACACATGATGCACTCTATACATATGCACAGATGTTACACTCTATAAAAAAGATACATATGATACATCTATGCATATACACACATGATACACTCTATACATATGCACACACACACACAATACACTCCATACATAAACACACGACACACTCTATACATATGCACAGATGATACACTCTATAAAAAGATACATATATCTATACATATACATACATGATACACTCTATACATATGCACACATGATACACTCTATACATATGCACACATGATACACTCCATTCATATGTACACATGATACATTTTATACATAGACACATGATACACTCTATACATATGCACACATGACACACTTTATACATATGCACACACAATACACTCCATACATAAAGACATTTGATACAGTCCATACATATGCACACATATTGAAACATGATACACATACAAACATGATACATTTACACATGTCAGGGTTTGGGATAGAACCCGGGTCTCTGGTGTAAAAGGTGAATCCCAGAACCAATAGCCTACAGAAGTTGATGAACTCCTACACGATAAACTCCATACATATTGTGATGGGCTGAAGAATCACACGACAAAAGAATTAAAGTTTAGATCCCAGAGGGTGGATTTATTTACAAAGGTGCATGAGTGCAAGATCCAAAGGGGTGCTCCAGCGGGTGATGTTCTTTCATCCGTGGGGTGCTCAGTGTCTGTGAGATGGGTCTAGGAACCTGATCGGTCACCAATTGCTGTCTAGAGGAAAGAAAGGGAGAATAAGTGTTACTGCTCTGTTTCCTTCGTATGCTTCTCCCTTTCTGGTTCTTTTGGTGTGGCTTATGTAGCCGGTCTTGGATGAGTTGCAGCTGGTGCTGATTAGTTGGGAACGAGAGGGCCCAGGTGTTCCTCGTTCCTCTCCAGGACGATGCTGATAGCTTCATGGGATGCTTGTCACACTCCCCCCCCCCCCCCCCTAAGTGGCGTCCTGGTCCTGTGGATGATATGAGACAATAGGGGAGAATTAAGGGGTGGGTGGGGAGTGACCCCTGACAGACCTGCAAAAGCCGCCCAGATCCGAGAGAGTCCATCAGCGTTGGCGTTGGCAGTCCCGGCCGGGTGACGCACATTGAAATGGAAGTCCTGGAGCGCGAGGAACCATCTTGTCACCCTGGCATTTGTGTCCTTTGCCCTGGCCATCCACTGCAGAGGTGCATGATCGGTAACCAGGGTGAACTGGCGGCCAAGGAGGTAGTACCGCAGCTCCAGGACTGCCCACTTGATGGCAAGGGCTTCTTTTTCTATGGCGGCGTATTTTCTCTCGGCTGGGGTCAGCTTTCTGCTGATGTATAGGATCGGATGCTCTTCCCCTTCCTGAACCTGTGACAGAACAGCTCCTAGTCCTGTGTCAGAGGCATCCATCTGCAGCAGGAAGGGACAGCCAAAATCAGGAGCTCGAAGTACTGGTTCTGAGGTCAGTGCTGTCTTTATGCTCCTGAAGGCTTCCTCGGCTGCCGGCGTCCAGTTTACCTTCTCTGGTTGCCCCTTCCTGGTCAGATCTGTCAGAGGGGCGGCTAAAGAGGAGAAATTAGGGATAAAACAGCGATAGTACCCTGCCAACCCTAAGAATGCTCGTACCAGGGTTTTGGACACCGGCCTGGGAGCAATGCGGACAGCTTCAACCTTTTTTCCTTGGGGTTGGATGAGTCCTCTTCCCACTTGGAAACCCAGGTACTTCGCTTCAGAGAGAGCAAGATGGCACTTATGAGGGTTGGCCGTGAGTCCAGCCCTCCGGAGTTCAGACAGCACCCTCCGTAGACGGTCCAGATGATCCTCCCATGTCTCCGAGTGGATCACAATGTCGTCTAAGTATGCTGCGGCATATGCGTGGTGGGGCCGGAGTATGATATCCATCATACATTGAAATGTGGCAGGGGCCCCGTGCAGGCCAAAGGGAAGGGTCCGGTACTGCCAATGACCACTGGGGGTGGAAAAGGCAGTTTTAGGTTTGGCATTCTCAGACAGTGGTACTTGCCAGTAGCCTTTGGTTAGGTCTATGGTAGAGATGTACCGGGCCCTTCCCAGGCGGTCCAACAGCTCATCCACACGAGGCATGGGGTAGCTGTCAAATTCTGAGACTTCATTAAGCCGACGAAAGTCATTGCAGAACCGGAGGGTGCCATCAGGTTTGGGGACCATCACGATTGGGCTGGACCATGGACTTGATGAGGGTTCTATCACCCCTAATTTTAGCATTTGTTTTATCTCCTCTTCTATAGCCTGCCGACGAGCCTCAGGGACCTGATAGGGCCGCTGCCGTATGATGACTCCTGGCGGTGTTCGTATATCATGTTGGAGAAGGCTGGTTTGCCCGGGGAGATAAGAGAACACATCTGGGAACTGACCGATCAGGTGCCGCAGATCCCCCTTTTGAGCAGCCGAGAGATGGGGGTTGATGTCAACAACCACGGGTTCAGAAGTGGCGAGGGTAGAGAGTTGGACCCTAGTTCCAATCCATTTCTTTAGAAGGTTAATGTGGTACAACTGATCTGCCTTTCGTTTTCCTGGTTGTTGCACCCGGTAGGTCACTGGTCCGATTTTTTCCAATACCGTGTAGGGGCCCTGCCATGTGGCCAGGAACTTACATGCTGCATTTGGAATTAGGACCATGACCCGATCTCCTGGTTGGAATTCCCGTGCTTGTGCTGCTCTGTTGTAGTGGCGTTGTTGGGCCTTTTGTGCTGTAATCAGATGCTCCCGGACTAACGGCATGACACGGTCGATTTTTTCCCTCATCTGCTTGACGTGTTCCACCACAGACCGATGGGCCGCCGGCTGCTGCTCCCAGGCCTCCTTTGCCACATCCAGGAGGCCACGGGGTTGTCGTCCGAAGAGGAGCTCAAAGGGGGTGAAGCCAGTTGAGGCCTGGGGAACTTCCCGGATCCCGAAGAGAATGTAGGGCAGCATAAGGTCCCAGTCACGCTTGTCCTCCGCGGCGACCCGTCTTAGCATTTGCTTTAGTGTTTGGTTAAAGCGTTCAACCAAGCCATCTGTCTGGGGGTGATAGACAGTGGTCCTCAACTGCTTCACCTTCAGCAGCCTGCAGAGGTCAGCCATTAGCCGGGACATAAAGGGGGTACCCTGATCGGTCAGGATCTCTGCGGGGATGCCGACTCGGCTAGAGAGCAAGAAGAGCTCCTGGGCGATGGCTTTGGCGGTGGCTTTCCGAAGGGGCACCGCCTCTGGGTAACGGGTAGCATAGTCAACAATCACCAGGATGTGCTCATGTCCCCGGGCAGACTTAGGCAACGGCCCAACCAGGTCCATCCCAATGCGCTCGAAGGGCACTTCAATAATTGGTAATGGAATTAGAGGACTCGGGGGAGGTGTCCTTGGTGAGGTTCGTTGGCAGGTGGGGCAGGCCTGGCAGAACCGCTTTACATCTGCCTCCAGTCCTGGCCAGTGGAAACGGTCCCGTATCCGCTGGACTGTATTGGCCACCCCAAGGTGTCCTGCCATGGGATGGGAGTGGGCCAGTTCCAGTATTGCTTCAGTCTTGGATCGGGGTACGACCAGCAGTAGTTTTTCCTCCCCCCTCCGCTGTGCGACCCAGTAAAGCAGGCCATTCTGGACAGCAAAGTATGGGAGAGGGTGGGGACCAGGCTGACTTTCTTTTCCCTCTATGACTCGGACTTGGGTCCAGCAATGTTTCAACCTATCGTCTCCCTGTTGTTCCTTAGCAAATGAGCCCCCTCCTGTGACCTGTTGAAAGACATCATAAAACAGGTTAGTATTATGAGAGGGGGACTCACCATCTCTCCCGCTGTCTGATGCCAGAAGGACGGGTCGCTGACGAGGTCTTCGGTTGGGCTTTTTACGGTGACGGCTCCCTCTGAGGCTGGCAGGTTGGGAAGCGGCGGCTAACAGGCGCTCTAAACCTGGCCAGTCTCTCCCAAGGAGCACAGGAACTGGCAGATCTCTCACCACTCCCACCTCGACTGGCCAGGTATCAGGGCCGGCTGAAATGGTTACATGACGGGCAGGGACCTGACGGGTGTCCCCGTGGACACAGGTGATAGGCAGGAAGGTCTTTGACCCAGTCCGTGGGGCCAAAATCCGTGCGTGTACCAGACTAACCGCACTACCAGAGTCGAGTAGGGCCCGGTATGGTTTTCCGTTGACCTTGACATCCGCTTCTGGGGCTCCTTCGGGTAGGTCTCTGTGTACAATGCAGCCTGCCAGCCAGGTCCGTGAGGGGGGTGTTGAAACCTCTGTTGGCATGGGCTCCTCCCGTGGAGAGGGAACCGTCGGCCTGCTCACCGGTCGTTGAGGGCCCTCTGACGCTCGTCGCTCCTTCCCGATGTAGGGTCGCATCCGCCAGTTCAATCGCCTCAATGAGCTCCAGGGTGGTTGAGGGGTTTTTCATTCCGACTACTCGTCGATGGGATCGGGGAAGAGCCCGGAGCAATTTGTCGATGACCACCCGTTCCGCTACCTGACTCGGCGTTGGGTTTTCCGCCAAGAGCCAATGTCTCGCAAGTCGTGTGAGACCCGCTGCTTGGGCACGGACCGGCAGATGGGGCTTATATGTCCACTCAAAAAACTGTTGAGCTGCACATGTGGATGACAGTCCCATATGGGCCAGGATTTCCCGTTTCAGGTCCTGGTAAGTGGTAGCTGCACCATCAAGGAGAGAAAAGTAGGTGCGCTGAGCGTCACCAGTCAGCAGGGGAGCCAGGACCTGCGGCCAGTCGTCGACATTCCACCCTTCATTCGTAGCAGTGGTTTCAAACATTTGTAAATAAGATTCAATATCATCGTGAGGGGTTAGCTTTGGAAGGAGTTGAGTGGCTCGGGCACGAGGGTCTGGTAGCGGAACACGTTGTGCAGCAGCCAGACGCAGGGCAAACAGTTCTTGCTCCGTCTGGTCCTGACGAGCTGCCAGATGCTCGGCCACTTGCTGCTGGCGGATGCTGACCTCGGTGAGTCGCTGGAGAAGTTCATCCATCCTGTAGGGGGAGTGAGCGCTCGCCTGCACACAAAAGGAAGAGAGAAATTTTTTTTTTTTTTTTTTTTTTTTAATAATAGATGAGTGGGAGTCTGGGTGTCGGTGATTCTTCACTCTTTTGCCCGCATTCTCCACCAGTGTGATGGGCTGAAGAATCACACGACAAAAGAATTAAAGTTTAGATCCCAGAGGGTGGATTTATTTACAAAGGTGCATGAGTGCAAGATCCAAAGGGGTGCTCCAGCGGGTGACGTTCTTTCATCCGTGGGGTGCTCAGTGTCTGTGAGATGGGTCTAGGAACCCGATCGGTCACCAACTGCTGTCTAGAGGAAAGAAAGGGAGAATAAGGGTTACTGCTCTGTTTCCTTCGTATGCTTCTCCCTTTCTGGTTCTTTTGGTGTGGCTTATGTAGCCGGTCTTGGATGAGTTGCAGCTGGTGCTGATTAGTTGGGAACGAGAGGGCCCAGGTGTTCCTCGTTCCTCTCCAGGACGATGCTGATAGCTTCATGGGATGCTTGTCACAATATGCACACATGAGGCAATCTATACTGTACATATATACACGTTACAGTCCATACATTTGCACACATGATACACTCCATACATATGCACACAAGATACACTGTACACATGTACGCACGATACACTCCATGCATGTAGACACATAACACACTCCAGATATATAGACACATGATACACTTCATACATATACACACAATACACTCCATAAATATGCATACGTCACACTCCAAACATAAGCACACATTTTACACTCCCTACATATAGACACATGATAAACATACACACTCTATACATATACACATGTCAGTTTCTGGGATAGTACCCGAGTCTCTAGCATGAGCTGATGAACTCATACACAAAAAACTCCATACATATGCACACATACCATACATACAATCACATAATACACTTCATACATATAGACACATGATACACTTCATACGTATAGACACATGATGCACTCCATACATATGCACACATGTCACACTCTATATATATGCACACGACACTCCATACAAGAAAAAGTCCATACATATACACACATGACACACTCCATACTTATGCACACAGGACACACTCCATACATATACACACATGATACCCTCCATAAACATGCACACATGATACACTCCATACATATTGACACATACCATACACATAGTCACATGATACACTCCATACATATACAAACTGGAGACATATACACACCATACATACACACATTTCAGGGTATGAGATAAAACCCAGGTCTCTGGGGCGAAAGGTGAATCACAGACCCACTGAGCTACAGGAGTTGATGAACTCATACTCCGAACGATACACTGCATACATATGCACACGATATATTCTATACATAAACACACGATACACTGCATACATATGCACACATAATACATTCTATTCATAAACATACTTGATACATGTTATACTAATCCATATATATGCACATATGACACACTTAATACATACTGTATGCACCAATGACTCCATACATATGCACACGATACACTCCATATTTATGGACACAATACACTCAATACATATGCACACAATACACTCCATAAATTTAGACACATGATACACTCCATACTGTACATATGCACACATGATACACTCCATACATATGCACACATAATACACTCCATACATGTAGACACATAACATACTCCATACATATAGACACATGATACACTGCATAAATATGCACACATGACACACTCCATACTTATGCACACATGATACACTCCATATATATAGACACAATATACAGTCCTTACATAAATACACATGATACACATACAGAAATGATACAGTCCTTACATATACACACATGATACACATGTTAGGTTCTGGGATAGAACCCAGGTCTCTGGCATAAGAAGGTGAATCACAGAACCACTGAGCTACGGGAGCTGATGAACTCATACACAATATATCACACATATAGACACATGATACACTTCATACATATACACACATAATACACTTCATACATATACACACAGTACACTCCATACATATGCACACATGACACACTCCACACATGATACAGTCCATACATAAACACACATGACACACTCCATACTGATGCACACATGATACCCTCCATACACATGTGCACATGATACACTCCATACATATTGACACATACCATACATATGGACACATGATACACTTCATAAATATAGAGACTTGATACATATACACACCATACAAAAAACACATGTCAGGGTCTGGGATAGAACCCTGGTCTCTGGCGTAAAAGGTGAATCACAGAACCACTAAGCTCAGAAGTTGATAAATTCATACACAATAAACTCCATACACATGCACACATGATGCACTCCATACATGTACACACATGTTACAGTCCATACACATGCACACATGATACACTTCATACAAATTGACACATATATTATACAGTCCATACATTTTGACTCATGATACACTCCATACATATACAAACATAATACATACGCACATGTCAGAGTCTGGGATAGAACCCAGGTCTCTGGCGTGAAAGGTGGATCACTGAACCACTGAGCTACAGGAGCTGATGAAATATACTGAACATTGCTGCATCTCTCCCGAACTCGTTCTACGCCCACTTTGAAGCCCAGGACAGCGCGCACTGTGCGGCCGATACCGAAACCGCCAGCACACTCTCTGTTTCTGTAGCGGACGTAATGTGATCTTTCCGTCGCGTGTACATCCGGAAAGCTACGGGTCCAGATGGCATCCCTAGAAGTGTACTTAAAGCATGCATGGCCATACACCCAAAGCACTTTACAATCATGAGGGGCGTCTCTCCACACCAACACCAGTGTGCAGCATCCACTTGGATGATGCGAAGGCAGCCACAGGACAACGGCGCCAGTGCGCTCACCACACACCAGCTATTGGTGGAGTGGAGAGACAGTAATAGAGCCAATTCAGTGGAAGGGGATGATTGGGAGGCCATAATCGTAAGGGCCGATAGAGGGACATTGGCCAGGACACCGGGGTTACACCCCTGCTCTTTCACGAGAAGTGCCATGGGATTTTTAATGACCACAGAGAGTCAGGACCTCGGTTTACGTCTCATCCGAAAGACGGCGCCCACTGACAGTGAAGTGTCCCCTTCAGTTTACTGGGGCATTAGGACTCACACAGACTGCAGGTTGAGCGCCCCCTGCTGGCCTCTCTAACACCACTTCCAACAGCAACCTAGTGTTCCCTAGTGGTCTCCCATCCAGGTACTGACCAGGCTCAGCCCTGCTTAGCTTTAGTGAGTAACCGGTCTTGGGCTGCAGGGTGATATGTCACATGCACGAGCGCAAAACCCCACCCTGCCTCCTCCCGCATATGAATATGCTAATTACTATACTTTGGCAAAACCCAATGAAAAAGCAATGGCAAAAGCAAGCAAGAAGAGAAACTTTGAACAGAATGTGATTTGGAGGTGCTGCTTTCAGAGGTAGACCGGAGAAAAACTGTGTTATTTGCAAGTTTGTCCTCCGGAATTAATAACAAAAGAAAAAAAAGTGGGAGAGTTTAACTGACGCTGTTAACACAGTTGGGTCTGAACATCAAAGAGTTGATTAAAAAAGAAATAGTGCGAACTAAAGGTATAAAATTTTGTAGTGTCTTTAACAGCGTGAGTGGTGTAGCTCGTAAAACACATTGCAACATGTTTTGATATGTACGAGCATGAACTCGGTTCGAATCCAGCGTCTGATGGAGATGTTCCTCTTTTTTTCCCCTGCTACAAATCAGATTTTGGCTACTCTTCATCACGAGGAAGACAAGTAGGAATCATTAGTAAGTCTGTGCATCATATTTTATTTGCACGTTTATTGAATGGAAATGTTTCTGATTCACGTATACAAATTCATCTTCAGATGGCGCCTTTATTGAAATGTGTGTGTGCAGTCGATCGCTCCGATTACATTGGGCAAACTGGCGACCGCTGCAAATTGCGCTTTAATGTTTGGCTGGTCAACTCCATGGTATGGAAACCTTATATACCTGCTAGACATGCGGATGAACCTGTCCCATACAGCTTCCATTGCATGGCTCAGATACTTTGTAGTGTGCAATTTAACACAACTGCCTCTAGGAGTCGCCAGTTATGGAAAATAACAGACACACACAAGAAATGCACGTACGCCAGTCATGAAGTTGGCGTAGAACAGCGCACATTCCCACGTTCATTTCATCATTAGTAATTAATTAATAATCAATGTAATTTCATCATTACAGCATTTTGAGGGATGTTTAGTGTATTCTCACCTACAGTATTCTCTGATTAGCTATTTCAGATGTTATAGGTCAGACTACAGACAATATTATGCATCTAATTTTACTTTACTTTCAGGCTTAATGTAGATACTAACAACTATTTCACGAGGAAACATGTCTATCAGTGCTTTAGATCTTCCAATTTCAAACTTTTTCTTCGAATAGACTGATTGTGAATATTGTCATAGAGTGAATATTTCTCAGTATTACAGTTTTTCTAGTTTGCTTTGACCTGGTTAAAGAAACTAGGTTCCTCTTCATTTTCATTATCACTATCCCAGCAGAGCAGAGGACCGGTCTTGCAAATGTGTAAACCCTTTCTCATTGGGTTGACACATTTTCCCCACCATTTTTCCAAACAGTTAACACAGATGTCATTCAAGCAGTCCAAACTCCATTGTTTTAGTTTTGGTAACCAAACAGAATCCATCTATTCCTAACTATTAAAAACTACCAACATCAGTATGAAATCACTGAAGCACCGGTTTGACACTCCTTCACACAAATCTTCAATTAGTCATCATTCTGCAAACCTTATAAAAACGATGGAAGGTCTGTGTTGTTCTGTGCCAGCATTGATGGAGGAGGTCAATATGGCTATGTCCTATACTCCCAATAGATTTGACTGTATATTAGTTTACATGTGTTTTCTCTAATATTTACAGTATTTTATTACTTTTGTCTGTTTTTTTTATATACAGTATTTCAGTTTTCAGCCACAGTTTGAAAAATGTCATGAATTCAATATATATTCAATCAAAGCACATCTTATTCTTGATCCAATTCTTTGCAAAAAGGCGAATTTGACAGCCCAAATAGAGACAACAAATGCCATTGGCTATAAGCTACAATGGCAAGCAATGGTGGTGCATTTTGAGTTCTGTATTTTGTTGTCCATTGTGTAATGATTAATTGAAAGAGCTCATATACTTGTTTGCAAGTTGTGTAGTTTGAAGGTAAAACTAGCTTTTGTTGAATATGTTAAATGTTTTGACACGATATGTGCCTTTTGCAAGCAAAATGTGTCATTTTGACCATGAGTGCCGCTGTTTAGGCATGTGTGTTAACTGTTTTGAAAATGTGGAGTTTCAGTTTTCAACTGCATCCAAGCAATCAAGAAAAACTGTAAAAAACTGACCCCATTTATTTTTGGTTGAACTAACCCTTTAAAGATACACACATGACCCAGGACCACACTTTCTGCAATTTGTATGGGTATGTTTGTGCAAAAAGCCATAAATATATTGTATAAGTTAAAATTATGGGCAGCTCAGTGGCTTAGAGCAAGGAGGTTACTGGTATGACTCCTGGCTTCATGGGTTTCCATTAGGTTCCTCTGCAATCCAGTCCAAATATATGCGGTAGGTGATTAAGGTAAACTAATTAGGCCATAGTGAATGTGTGTGTGTGTGTGTCAATGGGAGAGAGAGAGAGAGAGAGAGAGAGAGAGAGAGAGAGAGAGAGAGAGAGAAAGGGTGTTAGTTTAGTGCAGGGATGGATAGCAGCAGGAAGAACACCTGCTAGTAAAGTAATTGCTGGTTCATTCAACTGTGGTGACCCCCTCATAAAGCAGGGAATAAGCCTGAGGAAAATGAGAAAGTGGGTCAAAATTCTCAATTTTTCTTTCATGGAAAAGGTCATTAGAATATTAAGTAAAGGTCATGTTCTATGAAGACAATTAAAATTGCCTTCCATAAATATATAAATATTTTCACATTATTTAGATTTTTTTAAACTCTCAGATTACAGATTTTCAAATAGTTGTATCTCAGTCAAATATTGTCCAAATATACCAAATCATACATCAATTGAAAGCTTATTTATTCAGCTTCTGGTGCACAAAAGTCTCACACACACACACACACACACACTCACACAGATGCACCATTCCTATGTCCCAACAGCATGCTGGGTTGTGATTTTAACCCAACTATTAGTTAAAAATGACTGCAGGGCAACGCAGTGGTAGTGCTGTCACTTCACAGCTGGGTCAGTTGGCGTTACTTTGTGGAGTTTGCATGTTCTCTCCGTGTTCGCATGGGTTTCCTTCGGGTGCTCTGGTTTTCTAAACACATGTGGTACAGTACAGGTGAATTGGGTAGGCTAAATTGTCTGCAGTGTATGAGTGTGAATGGATGTTTTCCAGAGATGGGTTGCCGCTGAATGGGCATACGCTGCGTAAAACATGTGCTGGATAAGTTGCCGATTCATTCCACTGTGGTGACCCCAGATTAATAAAGGGACTAAGCCGAAAAGAAAATGAATGGATAAATCACTACACTGCTGGGTTATATATAATCAGAAATTTAATCTAGAAACTTTGGTGATTAAAATTACTCAAAGAAAAACTATTCTACAGCAATACATATTCCAATGATGGATTTTTATTTATAATATGCAAAAATTTGTCCATATTAATTTAAGCACAATCGCCTCACAGCAAGAAGGTCAATGGTTCGAGCCCCGGCTGGGTCAGTTGGTAATTCTGTGTAGAGTTTGCATGTTCTCTCCGTGTTTGATGTGGGTTTACTCCATGTGCTCTGGTTTCCCTCACAGTCCAAAACATGTGGTATAGGCAGGGGCGGACTGGCCATCCGGCAATTCTGGCAAATGCCAGAAGGGCCGGACCATTCTTTAAATGTGGGCCGGTCAGCTATTTAAAAAAAAAAAATGTTTGTTATATGTATTGTTTTACATGCAGGCAGCTTTTATCTCTTTTGAGATATGAGTATTATGATGATGATGATGATGATACTAGTAATAATAATAAATAAATGTTAAGCATTGGCCCAATCGACAATGATCGGCTGGTTTCGAGATGGGCTGATCCAATTAGAGGTTACGCAGGCGTAATCAAAATCTGGCAAGAATGTCAAATAAACAGTTAGTGCAACACAAGCTAATTGTCAGAGATGGACCGTAAAAAAGGAAAGGTGGTGCCGAAAAGCTCAGAGAAAGCAAAAAAAAAAAAGTATTTAAAATCAGATGCTGCCAAATGCATAAAATTAACTGAAATAGTGTCGAAAGGGCACAGCGCAGGGGCGCAAGAAGGTCGTTTTTTTCGAGCCCCGGCTGAGTTAGTTGGTGTTTCTGTGTGGAGTTTGCATGTTCTGGTGGGTTTTCTCCTGGTTTCCCTGACAAGTCCAAACACATGTGCTATAGGTGAATTGGGTAGGCTTAATTGTTCGTAAAGCATGTAGATGAATGTGTGTGTGTGTAAAACATATGCTGGATAAGTTGGCGGTTCATTCCGCTGTGGCGATCCCAGATTAATAAAGGGACTAAGCCGACAAAAAATGAATTTATGAAATGATTGCATGTATAAATTTGTTATAAATGGGTTGTTTTTGTTCCACTCACATACATTAAATGTTTAAATATCTATTAAATATGGTAGTGCTTATATTATTTCACCATCTGTACACTAATATAAGTAGTAAATGTGCGTGTCTGTGTATGGGGTTGTGTCGGTGTGGTAATGTGGCTACAGTGACAGGGCTGATTTTTGGGCCCAGTCCGCCCCTGGGTTTAGGTGAATTGAACAAGCTAAATTAGTCGCATAGTGTATGTTTGTTAATGTGAAAGTTTAAACATATGCTGGAAAAGTTGGCGGTTCATTCTGGTGTGGTGACCCCTGCTTAATAAAGGTACTAAGCCAAAAAGGAAATTAATGAATGAATAAATGAAAACCATCTATTCTATTCCCTACCCCTAAACCCAACCATCCCAGAAAACAATCAGCATTTTTACAATTTTGTGAAGTCAAGTCCCCTTGAGTCTGTGTGCATTCAGGTTTATACCCCCACCGGGATAGTACACACACATTAACTAAAAAAAACTAAAAGCACAAGGTATCGCACCAGAGACAGCTGTCCTTTTATTTTGGAGAGGGGATCCCTGGGATGGTTGAAGTGTGGGCAGGATATCACTGGTAATATTAATAAGGACACACATTGACAACATTGTGTTGACAATGAATAAATCTTGTAATTGCTTTTCGCTTTTGAACCACGAACAGTCCAGCCCTGGCAGCGGTGACGTCAGCAGCGCTGGGTTGAGCAGCAGGGAGAGCGAGCGAGAGCTGCAGCGGAGTTCCTACAGGGCCTGCGAACGGAGGACTGAGGACAACGAAAAGCACGCTGAACGGGATTTTCCAGCGCTCTCTTCTGCATGTACCCACGCCGAGGCTAACCGGGAATAAAGGCTGTTTCCACCCGCCTCTCTTCGCTTCTCCAGATTCGTCCTGAGGCAACCTGTAAAGGTAAAGAACGGCGAGAGCGTAAAGTTGGTGCGCGAGCGAGCGTGTGTGGCAGCTTCACAGGAGGTGCATTCGGTGTTTCGCGCTGCACTCTAGTAGAGGTTTCGAGAGAAAAAGAAAGTCAAGCCAAAAAGCGAAAGTATAATTTAAAGGATTTTTGTCCTCGCATAAGACTTTTAAAGTCACCCACAGTGAATACGTCTTCTGAATTTGCCGCTGGTTTTTAATGCTGAATGAAGCTTTTGTGTGCCAGTACAATAGCAGCGAGGTCAGAGAGAGTCGAGTCTTCGAATCTTTCCTTGAGATTCAAAGCGCATAGCTGTTGTTATGGCACCGCGACCAGCTGACTTTCAGTCAGTGTTGTTCTTGTTAGTTTATCTTTGACACTGTGAAACACCCTTTAGCAGATGTTTATAATTTAATTTTGTGCTTGTAGTATAACATTTTACGCGCTGTGCTAATGTAACAACCGCTGCAATCTGTTGAGTGCATGGGGATGTTTTTGATGGCTGGTTATGGTGGGCTCTTCTGTGATTGCTGAAAAGTGTTTTTCCTATGAAGTGCTCTTTTGTTTGTTAGTCTGTTCTAGCCTTTTTTTATGGAGGTTACTTAAAAAGTAAATGAATCAACAGCAGATGAATACTGAAATAGTTTTATTTTAAGTATATTTTTTCATGGTAACTGCACAATTAAATTAATGCACCTTAATATTTGAGTATTGTTTTGTATGGTTGTAAAGATAGACTTCAAAAACTGAAATGTTTCTCCTCTGTGCAAAATATCAGCAATAACAATGCTTGGTCATAACTGATTACATGTAATCTGCATTATGTAATCAGATTCCAAAAATGTACGCATAAAATGTAACATTATTTGAATTATATGTGACCCAAGACCACCAATCCAGTAGCAAGGGTCAATTTTGAGAAAAAGAGAAAAAGATAAGATTTGCACATAATCTAAAAGAGGCATAAATAAGTTTTCTGTTGATAAACAATATTTGTCCAAGAGGAAACGATTTTTGAGGTTAAAAAACAAATTTGTGTATTTAGGGGAAATCATATTTAAAGTTGCCTAAATGGCAATGCATTCTTGGCAATGCATATTATTTCTCAAAAATTAAGTTTTTATATATACCAGTGGTAAATTTACAACATCTTATGTTGATCTTTGTTTAATAACTACTTTCTACTTTAATTAAAATCTGCTTTACTTAATATTCTAATAGTTGGATTGACATTCTAATATATATATATATATATATATATATATATATATATATATATATATATATATATATATATATATATATATATATATATATATATATATAAACGGCAAATTTTAAGCTGATCTGTATTTGAAATATACAATAGAGATAATATTTGTAATAGTTATTTGTCTATGCATAAAAAGATAGTCCAAAAGTTCAAGTCCTGTCATTGTTTACCTACTCTCCTTTCAACCCTGTATGCATTTCTTGTGACATTTAACACTTGGGCCCATTAACTTTAAGCCAAGTTTTTGTTTGTTTGTTTGTTTGTTTGTGTGTTTGTTTATTTATTTATTTATTTGCATTATTTATTTATTTACTTATTTATTTACTTGTTTGCTTATTTACTTATTTTTTTATAATTTTTTTATTTTCATTTATTTGTTTATTTCATTATTTATCTTTCTTTATTTACTTATTTTCATTATTTATTTTCATTATTTATTTATGTATATTTTTATTATTTATTTTCATAATATATTACACACACACACACACATATATATATATATATATATATATATATATATATATATATATATATATATATACACATATACATATATATATATATATATATATATATATATATATATATATATATATATATATATATATATATATATATAATTTTTTTTTTCATTATTAATTAATTAATTTATTTATATAAGGGGCTGCACGGTGACGCAGTGGGTAGTACGTTCTCATCACAGCAAGAAGGATGCTGGTTAGAGCCTTGGCTAGGTCAGTTGGCGTTTTTGTGTGGAGTTTGCATATTCTCCCCGTGTTCGCGTGGGTTTCCTCCGGTGTCCCCCACTGTCCAAAGACATGCGGTATAGGTGAATTGGGTAGGCTAAATTGTCCACAGTGTTTGTGTGTGAGTAACTGTGTATGAATATTTCCCCATTGTTGGGTTGTTGCTGGAAGGGCATCCACTGCGTAAAACATATGCTGGATAAGTTGGCGGTTTATTATGCTGTGGCGACCCCAGATTAATAAAGGAACTAAGCTAAAAAGAAAATCAATGAATGAATGAATTAATTTATTTGTATATTTTCATAATTCTTTTTAATATGTTTCATTATTTATTCATTCATTTATTTATTTTCTTACTTTATTTACTTGCTTATTTATTTATTTATTTATTTTCATTATTTATTCATTTATTTATTAGCTTTTTTTATTTGCTTGTTTATTCATTTATTTATTTTCATAATTTATTTGTGTATTTAAATTTTATTTTATTTATTTTATTTGGAACGTTGTTTCCTTTTTAATGATGTTTTAATGCAGTCACCGGTTGTTTCTGGATCCAACAGTTTTATCATAATACAGTATTGGTCAGTTAATATCCCCTGACTGCTTTTCCTTTTAGATTCTGTTACTCAGCCTCTCTGTGCCTATGATAGTTCTGTGGAAGTAAGCATCCCTGGCTCGCTCTCCAGTTTTCTAGGCAGTGTGCATTACAGAGATAACAAAATTGGACTGCTTCTCTGAATCCTGTAATTGTCTTGTTGGCTACGGGCAGGTCAGCATAATGAACTAGCACTATTTCCCTTGGTATTTTCATTTGTGGGCTGCGGTCGATATTGGAAATCCGGTTGGTCATACATGAAATATAACAGGATTATTTTGCTAAATTGGTCAGTTTCATCTTGTAACGGAATCTGATGTTTGTTGTCTGCAACATTAGCGATGCTGGTTACTCAAGATTTCCCATTCACAAATGAGTCTGTCATGGTTTAAGATGAGTCTCGTTTATTACAGTAAATGCATGATGTAAAATCCATCTTCATGGTTGCAAAAAACAAACACTCAGTAAAACATTCACATCAAATTGGGTGTGGGTTTTGGCCGAATTGGTCACAATGGCACATTATTAACCCTAAAAAATCTAATTAAATGTTTGGGAGAACAGTTAGTTTGTTTGTTCATTCATTTGTTCATTCGTTGGTTCATTTGTTGGATCTTTCATTAGTTCATTCATTTGTTCATTCGTTTGTTCAGTTGTTGGTTTATTCGTTGGTTCTTTCGTTGGTTCTTTCCTTTGTTCATTCCTTTGTTCATTTATCAAAAAGGAAACATTATTTTGAACACCCTTTTACAAGTATCTTTTTATCCTTTCTAATAAAATAAGTTAAATAAATAAGCTTCATGGCTCGTATTTCATTTAACTATATAGCTATATAACTTAATATAACTTATAAAGCTATATAACTTAAAACAATGCTTTAGCTTCATTCAGATGTCTAAACTGAGCAGACAAGGTGCAATAAATATTTCTGAAAGAAATGTTTAAATTTGGGAGTGTGTAGAGCAAATGTATTAATATAAGTTGTAATTCTGCATATTTCGTATGTCTTTGCTGATGTTTTTTTATGTTCTTTTATTTCACTGATGGCCAAAAATGATAATTCTCATGCAAAAAGAACCCTTAGTATAAAATGTAAAAGTCATATATATATATATATATATATATATATATATATATATATATATATATATATATATATATATATATATATATATATATATATATATATATATATATATATATATATATATATATGTGTGTGTGTATGTGTGTGTTCTTGGAAAAGAAAAACAAAAATTATTTATAAATAATTGCTAAAATTATTTCAAGTTTTGTAAAAAGTGTTATTTTCAAATTATTTAGTTAACATAAAGTTAAATCATATTTTTTTGAATCATTATAGATTTGTAACTAATTATTTAGACATTTATTTACTTTTCTTAATTACATTAACCGTTAAAAATCACTTGGATTTTTTTTATTTTTAATTATTTAGTCAGTGTTTCAATCAATAATAGTTATTATTTATAATCCAGTTTTTGAGATAAAAAATGTTATATAACTTAAAAATTGTTTAGTGTCTTTTTTAACTTTTCTAAGTCTTTTTTTAAAGCCTTAACAGGTTCACTGGGCCCTAGGCTTAAAACTAATACCTTAGATAGTATTTAATATATAATTCCCCTGAAAAAAAACTATTTTTATTAGCTGTGTTTTAATAATATTTTTTTTTAATGATCATCCTAATATAAGCAGGTAAAATTTTTTTCTGATCTAATTATTTAATTAGTTTCAAATTTTCAGGCATCAGGTTTGATTTTGGCCTATAGTCTAACCAACAGCATAATATCACCTACAGGTGAGGTGAGTAAAAAGCCCTCTTCTGATTTGTCAAATTTGTACCGTTCACATAAAATAAATAAAAATTAGCACACTTCTTAGCTATACAGATATGGCATATAATATTATAGCTATAACAATAATGTTTTGATAAATAGTGCAGCCAGCCCTTATGCTAAAAACAGCAGTATTGGTCTTTACTTTGCATGACCATGTTTACAGGGCCTGAAAATGTACAATTTTAAAACGTGCATGATTTAAAATTTTATGAATTTCAAAGTGATGATTTAAAATCTGTACTGGTACTGTTTTTAAATTACATAAATCTGCATGAGTACTTAAAGGTCCCATGATATTAAATTAAAGTTTTTTAGATGTTAGAAAGAGTATTGTTAGTTTTAAGGATATCTAAGTTAATGTGCACCAAACAATGACAAAATTCAAGTTTGAAAAATATAAACGTTATATAAACATCCAAAGCTTGCAGTTTGTCACTTCTAACTAAATGGATCAACAATTTTTTCATGTCACCTCCTACTTCAGTTTCTCTTCCAAATTTGACCAATCAAGTCTGACATGCCCTGCCCCCTTCAAGACCCTTCTCATTGCTTTTCAGTTGATGAGCTTGAGCTCAAGCAGAGCTGTGAGGAAAAACAACACTATTGGCTCTTTTATTTAAAGGGGTAGAACTTAATGTTTCACCCTTTCTTCATGTTTGGATTGAGATTACGTCAAACATTGAATAAAAAGTGCACATTTCGAAGCACTTCACTGGACCTTTTAACAACCAAAACAACTAAAGTAAGTCACAGAACACTGAAAAGAACATATCAGCAACTACTGGATTTGCATAAATAATACAGCATTTATGGCAGTTTTTTATCTATGTGAGCACGAAACGGGAATTGTCTTGACAAACATTTTTTCTCTTGCAAAACTTTTCAGAAACACAAAGGAAAAGCCTTTTCGTTTGTAAAGTTTTGACTTGATTAGTTGTGTAAACATGCTCGAAGTTGCTTTAGTCCAGTAAGTGCATCTATAAATACTAATATTGTTATAGTGTCCTTATAAGAATCAGTAATAATTTTACTAAAAGATTGAAGGGATTCATTCTTTGAATTTAACTTATACATTTAATTGGCAAAAAAATGTAAAATGTCAATCAAGCCTCAAAACGCATTTTTGATTGTGTGCAACAAGTCATCAATTTGTGAATCAAACATCCTAAAATAAGCATGATAAATACTGAAGTTCTGTTTCACCACTGTCAGTATTTATTTATTTTTTTTTTCTGTAAAAACTGTGTGAAAACATATGTTCTCGCTCTCTCCTGATGTGCTTGTAGCTGTGACTTTGTTGGGGTCAGCTCTGCCAAAAATAACATCCTTTCTCTCCAGGTCTGAAACTCAGGAGTCTTGTCCCATTAGAGGTTGAACTGCTAATCATGAAACAGCATTTCAGAGCATTTCCTATCAATCTCAGATGATAGTAAAGAATCTGTTCACACAGAGGTTACGATGATAAGCCCTGAGAATTTTTAACCTGGAAATAAATTACACAGTGACAGAAAAAAAGTAAGCATTGTGTTTATTTTGAACTATTACGTTTATTAAAATAAAATTAAAAAAAAACAAACTTAAAAAAAGTGTGTAACAGAGTGATGATCTATGATGATAATTTCTAAAAAGGTTTTCAATAAAATTTTTGCAACTTGAATTTATAAATGACGTTAAAAAACTTACAGACTTACAGACACATACAGACTTTTGCCGCTAGTAACATTGGAAAATTACTAACCATAGTGGCTGGTGATCAAAAAAGTTAATAGCCCTGTTCATAATACTTATCCATCCTCAGAATTTGTAATGTAGTCAAAGATGTAAACACGTAGCTGCGGTTCACGCTTCTGCCTTTGGATGTCTCTGGGACAAAAACAGCTACATGAATGCTAAAGCTTTAAATAAAAGTGAAACCATCAACTAAAGCCCGACCCCTTCTATGTTTATAAATACAAGTGCAGCCGTTTAGAGGTCATTTCTGGTTAATGATGTCAGAATTTACCAGTATTTAGCAATGGATGTGTGAAAATCCGGAACGTCCTTGCTTTGACGTTGTGAACATCACTTTTTTAAATCTACCAGTAAAATGGTTCCGGAAATATTTCGGATATTTACTGTTATCGCTGTGTGATAGGGGCTATTGAAAAAATGATTAGTTTTTAATTATTAATTATTTAGTTTTCTCTAGGGATGCACCGATATGGATCTTTTTTTTTTGGCCGATATCGATAACCGATAGCTCTTCAGACTTGGAGGCCAATAGCTGATATGTATAGGCCCATAATTATAAATATTTCAAAATGTTACATTTTTATACAGCTAACTTCATAAAAGATTGAACTGCTTTTATGAACTGAATAGTCTATACTCAAAGCAAAAAAAGCTATCATTTTAAAATTGAAAGGTGATAATATAGACCTATATTCCCGATTTCACGTAAATCGGCATGCAAAAAATAAATGATTTCCATTTCTTCATAGCAAATTAACATGCTGTAAAAAAAAAAGTAAAAAAAAAAAAGTTAAATAACAAAATGGAATTTAGTTAACAAACAAGTTAAATATATTTGAAATAAAATGAAAATGAAAGAGCTAAGGACTAAAACCAGCTCAAATGTTCTTACAGTGATTTACATGTGTACAAATCTGTCATGTCCGAAAAAGCCTTTTTTAGAGGTGTTTTGACAGTTCAGAGCCACAGTAAAAGCGAAAAACTAGATATAGATTGTATTACTTTAGAACAGTGGTTCTCAAACTTTTTTTATTAAGTAACACCTCAGAAAAAAATTGTCTCTCCAAGTACCACCAAAATGTGCAGTATTGAAATACAGTAGCGTAGTAGGCCCAATAAAGCAGCTACAACTCTGCACAGTTAAAAAAACGTGGCAGATTACCTCAAAAATATAGGCTATATGGCATATATGGCATATTATGCATAATTTTTTTATACATTTTGAAATGTGTGTAGCATGTACATGACATATTTCATTCCTCCGCGTACCACTAGAAGGAAGCCTGCGCACCACTAGTGGTACACGTACCACAGTTTGAGAACCACTGCTTTAAAAAATGCTGCATAGATTCATCCTATTGGCGTTTTAGATTCTTTTGAACACATGTAGCTGCTGCTTGTCAATCTGACAACGCTTTTGCGTTCGTTCTTGCTGTCAATTGCGGGAAAAATGATCGATGAAAAGTTTATGATAAACCGCTGTGAGTGCGCAGATTTGCCCTTGGATTCAGATTTTGATACCTGAGCATTGAGCACAGATGACTTCATGACAAACACAGAGGATAATATAAAGACAGACTGTGGCGGCGAGTTGAGGGTGCAACTTTTCCCCGTGCTGCGGTGAAGGCTGTCAAATCTGTGTGTGTGTGTGTGTGTGTGGTGACAGCTCTCATGCGCGCTCCTTATAATCTATGAATTATCTTATCAAAATGAATACAATCTTACATCAACAACACATGGCAAGCAATGCGTTGATAATTACAAATAATCATATTAGATTACAAACAACCCAACAAGTTGTTTAGCACGTGTGCATTGCTGCTGTTATGTTTACACATGTAATAATTTTTTCTTGAGGCTTAAAGCAAAATACAAAATGGCAGTCAATCAAACATATCTACGATGGTAAGGAGCATGGTTACTTACTGAGTTAATAACACACAGTAATACCACACAAAGAAAGGACAGACTTTAAAGGAATAAACAGTGTGAGGAGAGCTCCATTGTAGTGCACTGGACAAGTCTGAACAAGCATGAGCGAGGCAGGCAGTTTTGTAGAATTACGTAATTTATCGGTTTAAACATATCGGCCTAATTTTGACATTGGATCGATAACGATAATCTTAAAAATAGTATTTATCTGCCGATAACGATATGGTCGCCGATATATCGTGCATCCCTAGTATTTTCTACATGTACACTCACCACTCATAAAGTTCTGTTACTTAAACTTCTACTGACACAAAGAGTACATTTCTAAGAACATTGCCTCTGTTTTAAACTACAAGAATGTTCCCTTCTCTTTAATGTGGGCACTCTTATTAGTCGTGCTGGAACATTGAATTCTCAGCAGCAGTGTGTACAGAACTGTGTGTAAACTGTAAATTATATTGTCATCAAGAAAACTCTGTCTTTATAGTCTTGTACTCTCCCCGCATGCAGCGCAGGAACAGAGCAATTTGCAGCTCAGCGTGGATGATGCATATTTTATTAACAGTCTGGGAAAATGTAGCATCTCAATATTTCATCAGTGCACAGCTTGTCATCGGTGCCAGGAAAAAGTATGAAGCCCTCCAAAAATAGGCTCTGTTAAAAGTTACCGTGAGGAGGAACGATTACAGGAGCCGTGCCTCTTTGTTTCTGACAGGGAATGATTAAAACTTTGGATCTCCAGAATAAGCCCCATGCTGAGCGGTGATCTCAAAAGACCTTGAGAAAGAGACTGAACTTTGGGTACTTTCTGTGTCAAAATAATTGGAGCAACAGCATTAAAGAAACAAATTGTATTAGGGCTGCACAATATATCATTTCAGCATCGATACTGCAATGTGCACGTCCACAGTAGTCGCATCTCAAGATATTCAGTGTTAAATGTTTTGTTTTCCATTTACTTCCATTGGAAAAATCTTTGAAAAGCATGCTATAAATTACCATCTATATGCTAAAGACTCGCAAATCTACTTCCCCATAAAATCTGGGAATCAATCCTTCCTTCACCATTTGTTAAATTGTTTGGCTGATGTGAAGGGTTGGTTAGCAAATAACTTTCTCCAACTGAACAAGGGCAAGTGTGAATTGATTGTTTTTGGTCAAAAGTTCAGATTTCAACGGCAATCTGTCACTGCTTCCTGAAAAAATACATTCCTCTGTAAAAAGTCTTGGTGTTATCGTTGACTCTGAGCTTAAATCTGAGCCAAATTAATACAGTTTTCAAAAATAGTTTAATCTCTTTCAGTGATTTAGAGAGTTGTTCATGCCTTCATCTCTTCTTGTCTGTATCTGAGTGTACGGGCACGGGATGAGAACTATTTTCAAGGTATACCACAATTTGGAAAAGTCAAGGTTTTAAAGCCGCCAAAATTTTCTGTAATACCGTTCTTATAGTAAGAGTAAGATTTTTTTTTATTTACATTTTTTTGTTTTGTTTTTTAGGACAACAGTATCTTCAAAAAAAAAAAAAAAATCCAAAGAGGCCATTTTAAATTGTAAGGAAATCAGTGTTTTTGAAACAAATAAAGAGAGCATAAGTCAATGATTCATTTGAATTATTTAGCTTGACATATTTACTGCTCCAAAATATTAGAAATCTTTCAAAAAATAAAATATATTGTGTTTAAAGGGGAAATAAGTTTTTTTTACCCAGACATAAAAAAAAAAAAAAAAAAAAAAAAAAAAAATATATATATATATATATATATATATATATATATATATATATATATATATATATATATATATATATATATATATATATTATTAGCCCCCCTGAATTATTAGCACCCCTGTTTATTTTTTCCCCCAATTTCTGTTTAATGGAGCGAAGATTGTTTCAGCATATTTCTAAGCATAATAGTTTTAAAAACTTATTTCTAATAACTGATTTATTTTATCTTTGCTATGATGGCAGTAAATAATATTTTACTTGATATTTTTCAATACACTTCTATACAGCTTAAAGTGACATTTAAAGGCTTAACTGGGTTAATAAGGTGAACTAGGCAGGTTGGGGTAATTAGTCAAGCTATTGTATAACGATGGTTTGTTCTGTGATTATCGAAAAAAAAAGCTTAAAGGGGCTAATAATTTTGTCCCAAAAATGGTTTTTAAAAAAATAATAACTGCTTTTATTCTAGCCAAAAATAAAACAAATAAGACTTTTTCCAAAAGAAAAAATATTATCAGACATACTGTGAATTTCAAATTTCATTGCTCTGTTAAACATCATTTGGGAAATATTTAAAAAAGAAAATAAAAATCAAAAGGGGGCTAATAATTCTGACTTCAACTATATATATTAGCACAGTAATCAAAATACCGTGAAACCATGATATTTTTTATCCAAGGTTATCATACTGTCAGATTCCTTTACCGGCCCTTGCCTATCTGAGTGTAAGTCAGACGCTGACACCCACCTCTCAAAAATTGAAACTACACGTCGCTACAATGCGTAGCGCAAGCTCTGTGATTGGTCTAGTTGGTAGCCCTGACGGGTTGTGGGCAGAGGTAAGAGCTGTGCGAACCCGATGGACTGAGTGTTTACAAGTGTGGAGTCCTGTGAAGGAGCTCTAGATGAAACTGTTGTTTTGTGTTTACCTTATCATTAAAGTTGTTGCTTGTCCGCTGATTTCTGCCTCAAGATGAGCAAGTTTGATCTACATGTACAATAAGGTAGCTTTCAGAAAAAAAACAAAACATTTATTTTGTGCGCAAGACCAATACCACCGCTACCTCCCAGTCAGATATTCGTTTGAACCCGTGAATCCATTTGCCTAGACATTATGTACTTAGCTTTAACAAAAAAATTTTATTTATTTTTTTTTTTTTTAATGCAATGAATACTATACACTGACTATTATTTACACTTGATTATTCAATTTATGTACCTGAACAGGGTTCAACGATATAGATTTTTTCCACCAATTTTAACTTGCATTGCTAAAATTTTCACTGGCCCTACCAAAAAAATTTAACAGATATTTCTTAGCCACATATTTTAAATAATGTGTCAAAATAATGTATGTGAATTTAAAATTTTATATTTA
Source organism: Danio rerio (assembly GCF_052040795.2). Classification (NCBI taxonomy): domain Eukaryota; kingdom Metazoa; phylum Chordata; class Actinopteri; order Cypriniformes; family Danionidae; genus Danio; species Danio rerio. The sequence continues at coordinate 16,044,861 of NC_141026.1, forward strand.
AAAATGTTAGTAAGTGTATAATGAGCAAAATTCAAAATTTTATACAAGCGAAAAGAGCAGTATGGAATACTGTATGTGCAGGTATTTTATTGTAGTTCTAAATTATTATTTTTAAAATGGCTTTCCAAACTGACGACAACTCTTTTTATATATTTAACTCATTTTATATATATATATATGTATGTATGTGTATATATATGTATATATGTATATATGTATGTATGTATGTATTTTTTAGTTCTTCATTTTGTACCCATGCAATTGTCTGCTTCCAAGCTTTTCGAAACAGACATTTTCCTTCAGCCTCATAATTTGATGTTGCCGTCATGTTGCCATTTTTTCGCTGTACTGGTTGTTACCAGGTTACGAAAAAATAATGCGCTTATAGGAGCGATTTTTGTCTACTGTCCTGAACGTCTTTCACGCTGACCCCCAGCAGTCCTTATTGTTGAGCCCTGCAGAATACAGTTAGACTTTCCAGAAAACCTTAAACCATAAAGTCCATTTCATTTGTGTCCATTTTGTCTTTTATCAATGCATGTAATTCACTCACTCACTTTCCTTCGGCTTATTCCCTGCTATCAGGGGTTTCCACAGCAGAATGAACCACTAATCGTTCTGACCTTTGTTTTATATAATGGATGCCCTTTCAGCCACAACACAAAACTGAGACCACAACCTTCAGTTCTGGAAAACACCCACACACTCTCATTTGCACACACACTCACACACTCCGGCCAATTTGATTCATCCATTCATGTCTTTGGACTGTGGGGAAAATGTCAATGAGAGCCCCCATGTTAAATTTTATTATCAAAATACGAGTTATCAATGTTCAAATTACATTAGCAATGCATGTTACTAGTCAAAAAATAAGCTTTTTAAAAATAAGCAATGTAATGAGAAATTGTAACTGAAACATTACAGGCTTTCTTTAAAAAAAAAAAAAAAGACATAACCTGATATTGGTTAACCAAACCACCAAATGTGTTTAAAGTGAGGAAGTGGTAATCTTGTGTACAAATTCTTGGTATTATAGTGATTTAAAAAGAAAACTTAGACCTGTTGATTTAATCACTATCTTGAGCAAATATATATCTCATGTCAATTGTAACTCATGAGGCATATCAGAAAGTGGCGGTGGTTGTGAAAGGGTTTGCTTGGTTTATGGACCTTGTAACATAGTTGATAGACATGTTCTGTGAAATATATTAGAAACCCTTATGTGCAGCAAATTGAATATGCCTTCTATGATGAGCAGGTTTTTATATAGTTTCTGAATTACTTTTAAGGCTTTTTAGTTAAATAAAGATCTAAAGTACCATTTTAAACCTATTACATTATGTTGTCTCCATAGATTTAATTGCACTTAACTGATAGCCAAATATGCCGGCTTGTCAACATGGAGTGTGAGCTGCATGAATTGACGGATGAATATAGACATTTGTTGAACAGTTTGTGAGTGTGATGTGACAGTTGTTGTTGTAGCTGTCAGTTGTCCTTTTAATAGTGACTTGAAAACATGTCTACTTTATTAGACAAGACATTCTCCTGTGGTTTTTATTTAATCTTTTGGTGATTGCATTTACCATTCCACATATTTCATAATAAGCTGTACATAAACCGCTGCAGAAAGATGTTTGAGGTCAGGACGATTACAGTCTTTGCTTGACGAGAAGCTTTTTAAATTGCATGACTTGGTTAACTAATCATTTGGTCTACAGTTAGTCCACTAAAGTCACATGGATTGTTTTGACACAGTTTTTGATTCTTTTTCTGGACTTAAGACATTTAAGGCTGATTTATACTTCTGCGTCTAGCGCACGCGTATGCTACGGCACTGAGGCATAGCCCTACGTCAAGGCCGTCGGCGTCGCTGACATGCACCTCTCAAAAAATGTAACTACACGTCGCAACGATGCGTAGTGCAATCTCTGTGATTGGTCGGCTTGGTAGCGCTGACGAGTCTGGGCGGGACCGAGAGCCCAGTGGAGCAGTTGTTTACAAGTGTGGAGTCCCGCGAAGGAGCTCCTGATGGAAAGTTTTGTTTTGTGTTTACCTCATAGTTAAAGTTGTTGCAGGTCCGCCGGTTCCTGCCTCAAAATGAGCGAGTTTGAGCCACTTGTACATCCCGGAAGCATTCAGAAAGAACAAAACACAGGCGAAGAAACTCGACACAGAGACACATTAACACCTCACTGCCAACAAACGTTTCGGAAGTGTTAATGCAGACCAACAGAGACAGCGCGCAGAAGTATAAATGCACAGCTACGCACGTTGCATGCGCCGTTGGTTACGCCGGTCACTTGACGCAGAAGTATAAACCAGGCTTTTGGGACCATTGCTGTCTGTTAAGGATGAGAGAGCTCTCTGATTTAAAGGGCACCTATGGTGAAAAGTCTACTTTTCAAGCTGTGTGAACAGACGTGTGTAGGTATAGTGTATAGACCCGTCATATTGGGGTGATATAAACACACTCAGTCCTTTTTTTTCAATTTAACAACATAAAAACGGTGGACAAATTGGAGCGGCTTTCAGAGCAACCACAACAAAAGAGTGTGTTCCCCCCACCCACCAATGTTGATTGACAGGCGCGTCACCATCCTCAGTTTGTTGTTTCACGTCTGCCATTTTCAGCGTGTGAGTCAAAGCGATATTCCTAAAGGAACACCCTTGCTCTGTTTTTAGATGCAAGGCTCATTGGGCTCAACACAAGATTAATATTCTCCACATTATCGCTCTAATCGGAATTATTGTTTGTACCTTTAGGTAGGTTTGCAAACGTGTACTTTTCTTTGCGTCTACCTTAAACTTCCGCCGTTTGGATTTCTTGCGAACACAGAAGCTCCCTGTGATCTTAGGTGCAGCTGGAAAAGTGCAAGCGCGTTGCCTCGTGCGCGTCTCTCCATTGGAAATAAAACAACGAACTTGCCTGCAGGTCGCACACCACAAGCGCCGCTCGGCGACGTGCAGCAACATGCATTTTAGAATTCTAAACAGGTTTCTATCAGGGTACACATAACGGCACTTCAAGTCGGTGGCATTTTTTATCTAAAATGCATGGCGCTGCGTGGCGCAACGATCACGTCTAAGAGAATGTCTGGTGTGCCGTGTCGCAGCTTCGAGCGGTGCATCTGGTGCCTCAGTCAAAGTTAATTCAGTGTGCGTGGTTATTAGTCTCGTTGTACAAGCTCGGCACTTGAAACTATTTAACAGTTGGCTGTAAACTATACAGAGCACAAATGATTTTGTACTCTCTGCTTGGTCTGTATCTGCGTCGTACATGTACATGATTACTGGTTCTCTCACTCATGTCGCTTCTCTCTCTGGGCCTACTCACACTATGCCATCCGTACCGTGCCCAGGCCCGTTTCCCGGATCGTTTGAGAAGTGTGAGTGCGCTGAATCGGGCTCAAGTACGGTTCACTTGGCCGGCCCTGGACCGGTTGGAAGAGGTGTGCCTGAGCGCAATTCACTTGGGCTTTGGCGCGGTAGGCTTGTGTGTGAGTGCAAAACGCGCTAAAGCCCGAAACTGAAAGTGAGACGTGACTTTTAAGGGGCTGTTTCATATGGATTTATTAATCATTCTTACTGTTCAGTGAACGCAAAATGTCGTAGTTTTTTAAAGATGCAAACCCCTCACTGCACGACAGCTGCGCGGCTTCAGCAAACCTCCTCATTCCTGCAGCACGAGGGCTTTATAATTGTTTATGAGCGCCAAAAGTGGCAGATCTGTTCGGCGAAATATCTGACTGTGTGTCACCGCATCCCTAAGGACTGTTTGGCGAAACATTTGACTGCATGTAACTGCATAACAAACAACTGAAACGATATAACTAGAGAAATCTCCACTGTGCTGCTGAGTGAGAGAGCGCTTCTCACTGAACAGCGCAGCAGCGATGACGTAAGCGTGCCGAGGCCCGTTTGTGGTATGAGCGCGGGCTGTCGGGGAGACGGGAGGAGGGACAAGCGTGCTTTGGCCCGGTTCGAGGCAACTGTACCTAGTATGAGTACGGCCTCTGTCTGTCTGTCAGTTGCAAACACAGAGCGGGGGAGTTCTTGGCTCCACCCCCTTGTTACGTTGGGCGGGAAGCCGAAACTAATTTTCATGTGAAGCAGCACGCCCCTAAAACAGCGAGCTCTGTACACGCCCCCAAAATAACACTTTTTTAAACACATTATAATAAAAAAATCTGAACTGTGTGTTGAACTGAACCTAAACTGGCACACTCAGAAGAACCATACTATTAATATTAAATCATAAAAAAGGAGTAAACTATGTGCCCTTTAATCTAAAATATCTTAAACTGTGTTCTGAAGATGAACAAAAGTCTCTGGGGATTGGAATGCTACAAGGGTGAGCAATTAAAAACTGAATTTTCATTTTTGTCTGAACTAGTACTTTAATTGAGCATCTCTAAACCTGTGAACACAGTATTATTATTATTATTATTATTTATTTATTTATTTTGCCTAGGCTTGAGATTGAGGGTAATAAAATTGTAATTAATGTTCAGTTTCTGGCTGAGACTGGCTGATTTTGTTTAATTAGACCTCAATGTATCATTAGGAGCCACATGTATTCATTTAGTGCTTTCCTGTGTGTTTTATTGACTCAAAGTACCAGTTGAGAAAGTCATCTTAAATGAACAATTGACCAAGAAAATCCTTGCTTGAGAACAGTTCTAGTGAAACCAGCCTCATTAAAAGCTGTCAAATCTAACAACCTATTGTATCATTATCTAATAAATGTTAACACCTAATTTCTTAGCTCAGATATGCTTTTATCTCATCTCATGGCTCCTGCACAAGTTTTAACATAGAATAGGTGCGCTTTTGTGCATCCCTGCATGTTTGACTACATTTGTCCAAATTCAGTTCTGTTTTATTGTTTTCGCATTCAGTGTTTTGTTCCATCATGGATTAACTTCACTTGCAGGCATATCTTTTGTGATCTGAAATAATTCACCAAGCTTCCATTGTACTTTACACGTTGGTCATCCTGTTATTTTCTTTTTATTGCACCTAGCTGGATGCTGCCAATCTTGAAATGTGTGTTTGTGTGAGCACTGTCCAGAAAATGACCTTTTGTTGGAAAAGCAGAAGAGTATTTTTTATATAGAGGAGGTTAGAATAAAGACGTGAGCAGAGGGGTTGAAATGGAGTCCTTTTTGGCCATAAAACAACTTGTCAAACAAAATTACAGCTTGTTTCCTGATGGGCTCTCTCTTGCTCTTTTCCCCACTCCCTCTTGGCTGTGAAGTGTTGGCAGGCCGCTGACTCTTTAAATGACTTAATTAACTAAGATAACCTTGGCTGCTTTCAGTGAATCGCACACAGACCTGATTTTCAGCAGCAAAAGGATTATGTTATCATGTAAATTTTTAATGTAATTTGAGACTTTATGTGGAACATTGACATCTTATTTTATTCTGTAGTTTATGTTATAGTGCTGGTTTATGATCTGTGAGGAACTTAATTAAATGACATTTTTAAAAGTTCAAGGAAGCTGCATTAGCTAACAGGATGAAGAAAACCCCTGGAAATTGGTGATGACTTTTTTCAGAATCTGTTTTATTTTTCGAAGCCCAAAAATAGTGAAGTTCTTATGTTTTTAGGGGTAAATTTGAAATACCTGAGCAGAAGGTGTAATGTATTGGTTAATATTCAGACGGATATGCAAATATATGCTATGCGTTTTCTCTCAGTAACTAAACTTTGCATCTCTGCATTTTAGTCAAGTCAAATCATGATTATGTTTATTCAGTCGTTTATGTATTGAATTAAAGGAAGCAGCTCTACAAAAATACCAGTGATTAATGGGAATATTTATTTGCTGGAGCAAATATTTCAAAATGTATTTTACATTTTATTTTACAATTTTCTTCTTTATATATATATATATATATATATATATATATATATATATTATAGAGTACCTGAAAACCATACTTAAGTAAGAGTATATATACCTTACTGTAAAAATGACTCCATTACAAGTTACAAGTCACCAATTCCAATAAGACTTGAGTAAAAGTATTAAAGTATCATTTTTTAAAAGAACTAGAAGAAGTATTTTACTCATATGTAGGCTCAAAGAACACCAAGAAAGGTTTTAATTCCTAATATAGAAATTAAATTAAATATGACCACCCCAATGTTTCAAAATGGCAGAACAAAATAGATTAAAAAAAGAACAAAAATCTCAAACTCAAATGTTCAAAAATAAAAAATAAAAAAAGTAGTAAAGCGTAGTAAAAGAAATATTCAGGGCTGACTTTCAGGTGATTCACGTCTCAGTCTCAAAGGGGGGCAATTTTTGAGTAGTTTATCAATTGATTAGGATGTTTTCTTTGTATTAAAATGAAACAAATAGGAGCAGCGTTATTTTTCAACCTAGTAAACTACTTATAAATTCAATGAAAAATACATCACAAACTCGCAGCGCTAAATGCGCCTGATGCAGAATGTATAATTTCAGTGATAAATTTTTTCATGATACATTTTTTCTTATATTTTTAATACTCAGTACAAGTACAAAGTAGCCAAAAAATACTTAAGTAACAAAGTCCATTTACTTAAGTACTTTACACCACTGATTATATATATATATATATATATATATATATATATATATATATATATATATATATATATATATATATATATATATATTATTTATATATTATATTTATTATGTATTGCCAGGAGCTAGCTCTCTTCAACTCACATGGTCACACTGAAGCTAGGCAAGGCTGCCCCTGTCAGTACCTGGATGATAGACCACATGGGAAAGCTGGCCAGCAGGGGTGCCCAAACTGCGGTCTGAGTGTGTCCCAATGCCAAAGTATAGTAACTCTATACTGGGACTCTACTGCTCAGTAAATGCCATCTTTCGGATGAGACGTTAAACCAAAGTCCCGACCCTCTGTGGCCGTTAAAAATCCCAGGATGTCCTCCGAAAAGAGTAGGAATTTAACCCCAGCATCCTGGCCAAATTTGCCTCTTGGCCTCCGTCCATCATGGCCTCCTAACCACTCTCATACCACTGGCTTCATCACTCTGTCTCTTCTCCCTCAATCAGCTGGTGGATGTTGCACCATGGTGGTCGATGAAGAGATTCCCCTCAATGTGTAAAGCGATTTGAGTGTTTAAAAAAGCGCTATGCAAATGTAAGGAATTATTATTATAATTATAATATATTTATGTTTTATCATCTAGAAATGGGCTTTTAGCAGTAACTTATGCTGGGGTATAAGTATAAATACTAACACACAAAGTATTTTTTTTATTATACCTGGATATTATCATATACCTTGATGAAAGCTTCAAAAATAATTACAGCAAGAAAATTTGATAGCCTGATCTGAATGATTAAGCTTTATTTGACTTATTTTCTTCTGTGAAATGCCTTCAGCAATATGAATTCCTCAAAGCAGATAGAATGAAGATGTGGAAATGAAGAGGGTAGTGAGAGAGGCAGGAATCTTGATGGATGAGTAATGTTTTGATCACTGTGACTGGAAGAGTTCCAGCAATTCATCGGAAGCTTCCAGAAGGCACTACAGCTGAAGTTTGACCAGCTTCTTCTTTTTTTCCCCATCTCCCCCCTCAGGCACCATCTCTCTATTTTTGCCTACTTGTCTGAGACTGGAGCCAGAAGAATCCTTACCCACCCTTGAATAATTCTGCTGTTCCCCTCTCTGGCTAATTTTAGGAAGCCAACATCTTCATTAATTCACATTACGAATTCACTAGACGTATGAACAGACTTTCTGCGCACAATTCATCTTTTCATCGATTTCACCATTTTGTTCTTGGTTCACACACTCTTGTGTGACTCATTTGGTGTGGTTTGCTAAACATTTACATTTATATCCTACATTTTAAGTCTTTTCCATGTGATCTTAAGCCATCTGTTTATTTCCCCCCCCCCTCTTCTAAATTAGTTTGTTTTTCTATTGGTTTCTTGGCCGCTGTTTCATTACCGCTTGGAAAAATTATGCAAGAACTTGTTGTATGTGCCAATGGCAGTAAAAGGATCCATTTCAGCTACAGGACAAACATGCTTGAACCTGTGCTCAGCTCTTTCTCCTGACTTCTGTGAGCTCCAGCATGACTTGTTCTTCTCAATTGTTCTGTTATTAGCTTTCTTTATCATGAAACCGCACGTCTTTCTGATCACACCGGAAACAGAGGAGTGGGAGGAAGCCTGCAAACCATGATTTGTCATTTCTGTAATACATAAGCACTAACTAGTAATTAAAGTGCAGAATTCATTTTTGCAATCATTCCCTATGGGCTTAAATGTATCCTTTATATAATTTAATACCATTTTCCATGCATGAGAAGGACATGCATATTTTTATAAACAATGAAAGTCATAATGGGAAGGTGATATTATGTGCAGTTACTGTATGTCATTTGAGGCCTGTTCCACAAAATGAGTTGAATGAGGTCTGGGTTGTAGAGTAAGTTTCTTGGGGGACAAAACCAAACAAATCCAACTTGGTTAAGTCATTTCAGAATGCTTGATATAAACATTCTTTGTCAACTCGTGGTTTAACGCAGAGTTTGTGATTAACTCTGCACTGCATGCACCTGAAAGTGTGGCACGTGCAGCAAACAGTTTGAGTCATTTCTCATAAGAAAGTCAGCTTAATTCACTTCCCTTAAGATTGAGATATTATCTGAAATATAATTGAAGCACATTTACAAGTAAGGGTGTCACGATCCTCCAAATCCTCGATTCGATTACATTTTCGATTCTAAAGGCATGATTCGATTCGATTTTCGATTATTAATAATTAATTAATTAATTTATGACCAATTAATTATTTGTAGCCTACCGTTTAAACTACCTGACCTGGATGGTCTTTGTTTTACCCATAAACAAATCATACAGTAAATGAATAAAGGCAAGAGACACACATAATTACCACCTGTCAATCACTTTTTCTGCGGGACTCGTGAATAGGCAGTGATCTGTGTTGTTATAATGGCGTCGGTAAAAAAGACGCACAACCAACAGGAACCAGCCAACAGTATCTGAGGTGTTCGCTAAAATGACTAAGTACAAGTGAGTGAAAGATTGAAGCAGTCCTCTGACTGCCTGGACCTGCTGTCTCGAGCACATGGCTGTGTATGCGTCTGTGTCTTTGTGGTCACGTGATTGGCATTTTCCGCGAGCGGATTTGCAACGGGGGCGGGCGGAGGATCGCGATGCCGGTGTTGTCTATCGGGCGAACCGTACGTAATACGTACATAGCAGAGCTTGCAAAAATGTTTTTTTTGTCGACAACACGAACGTTGTCAACATAACTCACTGGAAATCCAAAATGCTTACACACCGGCGACTTCATTGAAAGAGGAGAGGGTTTCTGTCGACGGGTCTCCTGCTTCTGCAGTTTAACAAGCACTTCAACAAGCCTGTTTTTTTCCCGCTTGGCAAGCCAAGCTGACGTGACATGGGGGCGTGGCAGCATCAACAATTCTATTTTTTGATTCGATAATCGAAATTGAGCATAAATTTAGATCGATTTCGATTAAAAATCGAAATCGTGACACCCCTATTTACAAGGCTGATAAATGATAAAGATGCAGAGTGAGTAGAAATATTATTATGTAAATGCTAATCAGTCAACTGATTTTTGACAGCTCAAAACAGTCCTATTCAAAGTTTATATGTAATAAAGGTGTTATATGTATGTTTGACACCCAGTGGTTGAACTAGGTATTGCACTCTTGGATCAAAACAAACGCAAGCGCAGGTTGCCAGATTGAGAATAGGAGCAAGAGATTTACATCGTGTTCCAAATAAAAACAACAGCACCCAAATATTTTCTCTATTAAAATTAGTTTTTTTTAATTAGCACCTCGAATTGATATATTAGAAACAGCTTCTATTTCTCAGAGCTGAACAATAGAAAACTATGACAATGATCACCTCAACTTTACCTCATGTGCTTTATTCAGTGTTAAATGCGAACAATGTGAGTTTGAATGGCATTTTACATGACACTTATTGCCATACTACTGAAAGCAGCAACAGATCAGATCTTCAAAATAAAATAAACCGTTTGAAATTGAACTTTGGAACTGTGACTCAAACAAACACATATCAGTGATTCAGCATTCAATCATGTTAAGGAGGTTAAAGATGTATTCAGTAGATTATAAACCTTGGCATTTTGTGAGTGAGTGCATATTCTGTGCTTCTGAATGGCTTTATTTAAATTTCTGTCATGTTTCGTCTGGTGCAAACAGCTAAATTGGTTATCACTACGTATCTCGTCACGTAGCGTGTTGTTAGGATGCGGGTACAATGTAACCTGCTCACCTAATGTTTACGTTCATAATATTTATGTCCTTTGCTAATTAATAACCTCATGTGGAACTCCGAATCTGCATCTCATTTAGGAGGCCGCTACTGGCATTGGGCAGGTTAAAATTACCAAAACAAAGACAGACCAAACACATTTTCAAAGCAGAATATCTGACTTCAGCATTATTTTTTAGATAGACAAGAATGTTCACTTGCCTTGCTTCTTAAATATCTGCAAACATATTATGGTATTTTTATTCTTTAGAAAACTTACATACAGCACCTTTAAACCAATATGTAAATGTGATTGTGTCATTATTTTTTTTTACAATTTCCATTGTAAATGTTATATGACAATTCAAAGCTATTAATGTATAATATTAAATTTATAATATTAAAATATAGAATGTAAAATATGTAAAAAAGATGCTGGGTTTCACACAATTCATTGTTGTTGTCCCAACACAAATCTGTTAAGTTAGCTTAATCTATTCATTCATTCATTCATTCATTTTCTTTTCGGCTTAGGCCCTTTATTAGTCTGGGGTCGCCACAGCAGAATGAAGCATGTGTTTCATGCAGCGGATGCCCTTCCAGCTACAACCCATCACTGGGAAACATCCATACACACTCATTCACACACATACACTAAGGACAATTTAGCTTACCCAATTCACTTATACCACATGTACACCAGAGCACCCGGAGGAAACCCCATGTGAACGCAGGGAGAATATGCAAACTCCACACAGAAACGCCAAATGACCCAACCGAGGATCGAACCAGCAATCTTCTTGCTGTGAGGTAATTGTGCTACCCACTGCGCCCTCGTGCAGCCCTAAGTTGGCTTAATCATTTCTACTAATTTAAGTGGATTGAACATAAAACAGTAAAATTGCTCGCCTAAAAATGTAAATAATTATGTTGCTTCAACTTATTTTATACAAGTAGTTTGAAAAAGCAGCAAAATAATTTTTTTTTATGATAAGTATAAATAACTATTACATATTCATTTACCAAAGTTATCCACAAGACAGATTGGTGCGCAGGCAGTAAATCAATCATTTATTAATGTCTTGGAAGACATTTTTACTAAACTTTTCACTGATAAATTTATCCAGGAATGCTTTTACTCATCCTTGTAGTATGCACTTTACCGACAACCATGCCAATACGATGCATTCGTTTTAAAAATATGTTGCCACTCCCTAATTCCAACAAAGTTCTGAAGAATTGAATAGGACAATAAAAGTCCAGCCGTAGTTCTTCCAGCTGTGGGTTCTTTAATTTTTGACCCACAGATAATGTGTAGAAACAAACAATCAAAGTGGAATTTGTAGAAATGTGTAAGGAATAATCTCTGGATGCCTTTCAAACCTGTGGGAAGCACTGCCTTTTTTTGCCAAAGTTTTTAAACGCACTTCATAGAGGCAATGAAATGACAGTGCAGTATTTGACTAAATATGTAAGCATCAATATTTTTCCCCCATAATTGATTTAAATCTGATTTCCAGTTTCTAAGTATCAGCTGATACTCTTCTGAATAAACTTTTTTTTATATTTCCTTTATCATTGTACAATATCTGTATCTCTATTCGTGGAAAAGATGATCAGTATGCCATGTTAAACTAAATGCACACTGGCAAAACAAATAAAATATGACTCTCACTGTATGCACAGACACAGACTTGTAAAAAATCTCATTAAAAATGACTATTTTTATTCTTATAAAAGACATTTATGAAAAAAGGTTTGTGGGGGGATGAGTGTCAACAATGTGCTGAGAATCCAGCAAAATAGCATCTTTATATGCATAATCAAGCAGATTATCTACACATTAAGTATAATTACAGCAACACTGAATCAACCTGAACACAGTTTTTACATGCTGACTCTCATCACATAATGTGTCCAGCTGTTTGAATGCTGAATAAAGAGAATGACCGGCAGGTGCAGAGGAGGGAAGAGTTGCTCTCGTTCATTCATTTTCTTGTCAGCTTAGTCCCTTTATTAATCCGGGGTCGCCACAGCGGAATGAACCGCCAAATTATCCAGCAAGTTTTTACGTAGTGGATGCCCTTCCAGCCGCAACCCATCTCTGGGAAACATCCACACACATTCGTACACACACTCATAGGGACAATTCAGCCTACCCAAATCACCTGTACCGCATGTCTTTGGACTGTGGGGGAAACCAGAGTACCCGGAGGGAACCCACGCGAACGCAGGGAGATCATGCATCCACACTGAAACGCCAACTGAGCCGGGGCTCGAACCAGCGACCTTCTTGCTGTGAGACGACAGCACTACCTACTGCACCACTGCTTCGCCAAAGAGTTTCTCTATGAACTTTAATTTAAAATTGACTTAAATATTCATCTCTCACACTCATTAACTTTTTGCAGGATTTCAGATGTAATGAACAAAACTATAATAGTGCTTTATAACATTTCTTTTTCTTTTTTGTGGAGCTTAACATTACCAGTAACCATGAGTATGCACAGTAACATGCACAGTGTCTTTGTTTAATGCAAGTTTATTAATCAAAGTTAAATGTTGATTTCTGCTATTTCCGATTAAACAAAAAAGTTTTGTGGTAAATTAATCTGTGCATGTCATTAAGAAAAAAAAAAGCCCTTTAATCTTTCATTGAAATCTGAAAATGCATTGAATAAATTGTTTAGATTACTAGATTACGTATTTTTTAGCAATTGGGCATGGCTAAAATATTTAACCACATAGCTCCAACTCTGTTTTGACAGAAATGTTAAGGAGGAGGAATCTGTTAGGTTGTAATGCCTCTCTCCAAACTCTTCTCTTAATCTTTCTGAATAAAATGCCTACTTTACTATATCCATTCAGCTTGCAGTTGAAAAAACAAGCCACGCACACTGTTGTGTCATATAATTTTCAGTTTCTCCAGGAACTGCTACAATAGGGAAAAAAATGGTTGCAGTTTCCAGTTCATGTAGAACTTAAATGCTCCAAGTTTGAATTTTTTTACACATTTTTAGCAGTAGTATTATTTTCCAAAATTGTTATGAAGCAAGCTGGGATGTATGTCTTTTTTATATTGTTTATGAGTGATATGTGTTAGTATTTGTTGATGCTACTGGCCTTATTTAATTGCCATGGTGGGAGTTACAAAGCTGTTAAACTCTAAGCTCACTTCAATGGCTTAAAAAAAAAGCTTGTGAGACTGTCAGGACAGGCTTTCTCAGATACCCTGAGAACTCAAAACCAAAGAATTTCTATGCTATGGAGGAAATGGAGGCATATACTGTAAAGCTCTCTCATGCTTGCTTGCTGTGGACCCTGGCCAGTGATACTTACTTAACAGCTTGTAAAAAGCAATTGGGAACTTGCTGGTATCTTGCTATTATCTTGCTGGTATCTTAATTTTCAGAACTTGTATGTTGCAGTTTTATTATATACAGTGGTGATTCTTGTTTAAATGGAACCATGGGTGGATAAAACTTTATTTAAATTTATTACAAATAAATAAAATTATTATTATTATTATTATTATTATTATTGTTATTATACAATTCTAATTCTAATTAAATGACAGAAAACAAACAAAATACATTGTTTTATGTTGAATGATGTTATATTAGTCTTCTGTCAGGCCATAAAAAGGAAAACTGTTAGTCGTCCTTCTGAGAAGAGCAATAATCACAGTTGCAGCATGTCAGATTCACACACTTGTGAGCGTCTTTACTCATGCAGACACTCTATATTCTTAAACATGCATGCACAATCAGTGTTATGTTTGTGTTTAGAAAGACATGTTTAAGAGCTCTAAGTCCTAAATCATCTAAATCTAAATTATAAAGATTTTTTACATAAAACCTATTCATAAAGCTGTTGAGATAAACCAACACTATCCTTTTGCAGTTTGTAACTTTTTAATTTAGTGTCTAATTCACATAAATTATTAAGATCTCATTGCCACAATTTAGTATGATATGCTTATTCCCTAATAACGATTGGGTTTAGGGGTGGGGTTTGATGCCACGCCTCCTTTTAAAAACTGTACAATCATTCTGAACAAATTAGCCACTAAACTGACAAAACATGAAACGAGTTACATTTCATTGTGAGATCAGGCTGGATGAACAGTTTCTAAGGAAAAGAGATAAGTCTTAAAGGAATACTTTTTTAAAGTGTCTAAATAGGCTCATTTTACAATTCACCTAGTGTTAAACTGTTGAGATTTTTGAATCCGTTCAGGCAAACTTTGGGTCTGGTGAGAAAACTTTTAGCTTAGCTTAGCATAAATCATTAAATTGGATTAGACCGTTTGCATCTCACATAAGAAATGCCAAAAAAGAGTTTTGATCAATAGCATTGTCACGATGCTGGAATTCTAAACCAATCTGTACATATATTTTAAAAATGTTCATTTTATACTAACATTTGAGAGAGAAGTGGTTCTTAAACATCGCTGATTTGCTATTGTGTTCACTTTTTCAACAGAAATGACTGTGATTGGCCATGAAGGTCATCAGTTCACTGAACTCGCCACTGTTTACTGAATGCAATCACAGATGCAGGGACACTGGAGCATTTTTAAGCCATTGAAATAAGCTAGTGTGTTTTTAAGCAGAAATACAAGCGATCCGCTGATAAATCGACTGATCTTCGCGGCTCCAGCGCTCAATTGTTAGGGGGAAATGGAAATTTTTTAAATTTCAATACCATATGGTATCGAATTCCAGTATCAAGACAAGACTAGTTATATTGTGTACTGTCAAAAAATGTAAAGTTGCCATTTTTCTAGGCTGATATTATATGGCTATTACATGGATATAATAAGGAGCTATACTTTAAAAAAGTCCCCAGCCAGTTAACTAGGTAAGAGCGCTGCATTGCATCTGCTGTAGCTGTGATTTGTCAGCAGAGATTGTTGATTATTATGCCATAATGAGAGTATAGTGAGTAGCGATATCACTTAGGTCTTGGTAGATGATAGAACATTTGGATTCTGAAATGGTTTGTTAAAGTATGTGGTTTATTAATTTTTATTTTTTTAATTTTTATTTTTTACAGAGCTTATTCTGCTCTGATTGGTCAGATAGCTTAGATTGCTGTGAATGTGATTGGTCTACAACTAACAGTGTGTTTTGGACACAAAATAACAACATTTGAATTTTTTGTTACCAGGTAAAAAAAAAACAATCCAACTAAATTGAGTGTATTTTTATGCAATATTTAAGTTTTATTTATTTTTAATTACATCTTGGTGTTTTTATTCTTTTTTTTATTTTTTTTTTGCAATATTTGAAAAGGCATATCAATATAAGTTGGTTGAAACATAGCTTATAATCTTAAGTCAAGATGACATTGGGTCTCATTTATTAAGCTTGTAAATGTCCAAATGGTGTTGCATCCAAATATGAATGTTTTTATGTGAATAGTTTCAGGAGCGTGTGTCTAGAAATACAAATAATCTGAAATTTGATTAGCAATTGAGACCAGTTATGTATTGTTTATACGATTAATTTGTTCATTTTCGCTTGTACTGTTCCTAGCAGATCCTGAGCAATGATAAAATGTCGAAATGTCCAATTCAGTTCTATTGCAGTGGCACTTCAATCGCCAAATGTATTTCAAGCACTGCATTTGATGTTGGAATGATGTTCTTCAGACAGCAGGTAATTCTGAACTTTTAGAATGTCACATGGGAGATAAACAGATTTGATTGCTCTCTTTTACACTGTAGTTACCGCAATGTTCACTTTAGCCTGTCTTTCATGCAAATGTCAGGGAAAATGCACATCAATTCCCTCCTGAAGATGCACTGAAATGGGTTGTGCTTTGTTCAAATGAGCAAATTTACTCCTACTCTTCAAGCTGTCGCCAAGAGGATGCCACCATTTGGAATGGAGACACAACACAGTCCGCTTCCAATGCATGAACACATTCTGTTGTGAAAGCTGACATAAACAAAGAACAGGTGCCTAAACCATTCTGATATTTTTTTTTCTTTCTTGATCATTTATAAATTTGTAAATTTTTCAGAAATTGCTATTTTAATCCCAGTGCTTTGAATCTTTTAAATCAGTTAAATAATAAAAAAGGACTACTTTCACTGATTCAGAAAGTTTATTTTAATTTGTTTTCAATAGATATTTTAAGTTTTCAATAGAGTTTGCTTCTCATGGCCTCTGGACTGCTTTGTTCATTCTGCCTGAATGGACTGTTTTGTTCTTTCTGCCTCTCAACTGCTTTGCTCATTAAAGAGCCCCTATTATGCATTAAAAAAAGTCATATTTTGGTTTTGGGGGTCTCCAACAACAGTCTGATGTGCATGCAAGGTCAAAAAACACTTTCATTTTTTACAATATGCATTCATTTTTACCTAATTATCCCAATGTCTCTCATATGATTCGTTCAGCAATTCATTTGTTCTCAAACTCCTCCTTAGCGCAATGCTAATATGCACGATTGGCCGACTACGTTCAGTGTGAGACAGAGAGAATCGCTTATTACGGCATATTAAGGTATTTTTGCAAAAATAAACTCCAACCACTGACTTTTCACAGCCTCATCTTTGGGTAGAAAATATAACACAAACTTTCCCTCACACTTCTGAGCACATTGTTTTCGTGACATAATTCAACTGGGATCTGCTACAGTGTTTGTTTGCGGGACCGGGGTCGTTTAAATTTTCCCGGGTCTGCTCGTGCAGCAAATAGGTGCGGCTTGAGTTCTGTATCGCCGTCACAACAACAGGGCTAAAGATTCGTTACCCCAGGATTAATTTGAACCACTCTGAGTTGACTCTTTTATAGATGAAACACTTTCAGATTTAAGCCTTAGCTGGATATTTCACTCTTTAATGTGTAATTGTATGAACATCTGGTTTATACAGCAGTGTTTTCCAACCCTGGTTCTGAAGGCACACCAACATAACACATTTTCAAGATTACTGTATTGAAGTTTTTAGCAAGTCATTTAATCAATAATTCAATGAATTGGGGTTTTGTAATTTGATGCATTACAGCAATAAATAGTAAAATAATCATAATAATTTATTCACATTTCAATCACCATTATTTGGAATTTGATAATTGCTATTCAGTTTTAGAAATATAAATAGAATTTGTATTCATTTAAATTCATAGAATAAAATTTAAAATTGAATGGAATCTTATCGAAAACTTGTGAATTGAAATCGAATCAGGACATCTGAATCGAGACCCAGCCATAGTCAATGTATTCTCTTTCACACGTTATTTAATGTCACATTTTTTTTTAGTTTGTTCATGACTGTTAACTGCTACTGGGTTAAATTTGAGAGACGACAAGTTCTTTTGGAGACTTTGTTTTCAAATGTTTGCTGGAAATGTAGATTTCTCTCTAATTTGGTGGGAACCATTGCAATTTTTGTTTTGAGTTAAATGCAATAAATTAATGGCTACAAACTCATTTGATAGGATTTCTTTCACTAGTCAACATGTGAAGTGAAGGGAAGGTGCTGGTTGGTTGGCCTGAAGGAGTGTCTGTTTTAACAAGACACTTCACAGGATCTTCCCTTCAAAGCTGTGAAAACGAGTGTAAGGAATAATTAGAGGTAAACTAGAGCAGCCAACACCTCAGCTTACCTCACTACTTTTGCTGTTGTTGTTTTGTTTACACTTGCACAAAAGTCATAAGTCTTGCATGTTTCTGTCACCTGGTGTTTCTCTTACGCCATCAACAACGGCTTCAGGGATGTGAGTAATGTCACATATTGAAAAGGAATCAGCTGAAAATAGACTAATGACTTTGAAATTTCAAAATACAAGTAAATATTTTGGTGTTTTTATCAGTTGGGAACTCATGAAGAGCTTCTAAAATTTGTAAAAGAATAAAAGGAAGAAAGACATTAGAAAAGAGTGTGACACTTACAAAACTGCAAAGGGCATCTGACAAGAAAAATAGGCATGCTTGCGTATTATGTTTTTTTTTGTCTCACTTCTTGTGAATTCATGTCCAATTTTTTTTAATTTGTGTAGATGTCTTTTTGGCCCGTTCTTCAATAGCACAAGTAGCCTCTTGTTAGAAAGTAATTCCAAGTTAAAATAGTCCAAAAGGTGATGATAATAGTTAAACATGGCAGTTTGTTCATGATTTACATTGCTGAACGAATAATTTGCTCCTTTGTTTTTTCCGGCTTCTCCTTTGTTTTTTGTTTTTTTTGTTTTTTTTGTTTTTTTTTTGCGCTTCACCAAAGTCCCTTTAAGGCAAGTCATTTCACTCGGCGGCCATCTTTGTAACGCTTCTCGGGCAGTATGCTCAGGCATTTTGTTTGAATAGGGAAACATCAAATTCTCCAAAACTACTTGCCAAGCTTACCATTACATTTCATATTAGAAATAACCAATAAAAGTAAACACCAACATTCTATTTAGTTTCATTTCTAAATTTTCATGTTACACAAAATCTGCTGAAACTCACGTCTGGTCTGAGTCCATTCCACGGAGAATTTTCATTCTATAGCGATCACTGATTGGCTACTGCACTAGAAGGTTGGGCTTCATTCGCCATATTGACAGTTACACTTTTACACGTATACGAGTGACACGTCTTGTGTATTCTAGAGTCTTAAGCCCCTTTCACACATACAGACCTTTCCGGAAAATTGCCGGTAATTTTCCAGAAAGGTGTAAATGTGTGAACAGTTTCCCTGGAAAATACCGGTAAATTTGTTTTGGCTATTTTCTGGAAAGAGAAGTTGTAACATTACTGTTAATTTGGCGGAACGCTGTGCTGAGTGAATGCAGAAGGAAGATTGCCAGAAAGAGCGCGTTCAGGTCTAACGCGCTGACGTAAGACTTTAGTCAATCAGAACACTCCGCACGGTTTGAGAATAAAAGCATGTGAATATTTTTCCAGACACATTTAGCTGCTAGATGTTAGTCAGATAATTATTCTATGTTCCTTCTTAATGCCAACTGTGTCAAGAAATATTGATAAAATACTTATGATAAACCACTGTTTGTTTACCTTTGCATTTGTCCGTTTCTTAAAAGATCAGATGTCAGAAGCACTTCAATAATCATGCACACGTTATTATCATCAGCTCAAGAAGTTTGTTATTTATAATATAGACGCCCAGTGAGCGCACGCGAGAAAGTGAAACCGCTCATGCTTTAGATGGCTTTTTAAACAACCATGGGGCGCAGGGTAGAATCTGCTCTTCTTTATGGCTTTGTGACTGTTCATCAAGACAACGACAAGGTTTGTTTGAGCTCGGGTTAACCATGGGTTGTTATTATGTGTATATATTATTACGGTGTAATATCTTGGCTGTGTATTTAAAAATGGCGCTTCCTTTGATTTTCATTTTCCTGGCTTATGAACGAGCTAGTGAGAGTATCTCTGTAAACCAATATTGTTCAGTTGCACGTTATGCTCCACCTTTTGGTACCCTTTTTTGCTAGGTAATCTTCCGAAAGGGCATCCAGAAAGTACCCTTTTAACAGCGGAAACAGCCATGAAAGTTTACCGAACCATACCATACTGTATCACTCACTGCAAACGAGCCATAAGTTCCATGTTGGCTTTTTTTTCTTTGTCAGACTACATCAATGTTCATTTTGAAGCTATTGAGTCTTGTCTTTTCAAGGGTTTTAGTTGAATCAGACCTGCCAGGTGTGAAGATGCATGCTAAGTGTTTTTACAGAAATTGAAATGCAAGCATATGTTTGCGTATATTGATTTGTAATTAAAAAAAAAAAAGTAGTACTTTTTAAAGGATTGTAGTCTCAGAGCTGGCTTGTGGCTGGAAGGGCATCTGCTGTGTAAAATATATTCCAGAGTATTCGGCAGTTCATTCTATTGTGGTGACCACTGATAAAGCAGGGAATATGCAGAGTGAGTTTCCACTAGGGGTGTCAAAATTATTTGTTTCTTCGGTGCACCACGATGCAGAGGCGGACAATTCGGTATCGGTTCAGTAATAATCATAACCGGTTATTATGTACGGATGTCATTTGTCTCCTATGCGCTCTGTCGCGAGAGAGGTGAGCGGGAGTATTTACAACACTCAGTCAACTCAGGGCTGGCCCATGGCATAGGCACCATAGGCAAATGCTAAGGGCGCTGTATATCCAGGGGGGGGCGCCAGAAATGAGCGCGGTTCAGTTGGTTTTGTTTTCGATATTCCTGACACGCATTCAGACAGCAATAACTCAAAAACCTCTTACCATAAAAAGATCTAAAGTGTGTTTCCTACAAAAAGACAAAGCTGGTTATGTTTCACAGCTGTCTTTCTTTTCTTTTTCTCTCGAGCACTGCTCCGTTTAAGCCCTTGCAATATGCGTTTAGCCGGGTGAGCTCACGCTGGAAGGAGCTCTCAGTAAGGGACCGTCGGAAAAGTGCTTATTTTTCGTTTTTTTTTTTTTCCGTTTTTCTGCTCTGCTCGGCGCGAGCTCTCCCTGTTGCGAGGGCTTAAGTGTGTGTGTGTGTGTGTGTGTGTTTTTTTTTGTTTGTATGGTGCTGTCAATGTTTGTGTATGTGTTTGAATGAGAGACAGTGTGGTGCTGTGTGTCTGTGTGTTTATACAGACAACATGTTATAGCCTCCCCCCTAAAATGTAACATGGATATGGAAAGCATCGTCAATGCACCGAGATATCGAATTGAACCGAATCGATGGCATGATAATTGTAACCGAACCGAACCGTGAGACCAGTATAGGTTCACACCTCTAGTTTCCACTATATTTTAATGTATTTTTTTACAAGGGATAATCTATGGTTTACTGTGTAAACAAATGGTTGGTGGAGAACTGAATTGGTGTCTGTCCTCGTTTCATAGCATCGCTTAGAAAACAATCTGTAAAGACATGGTGCAGATGGTCTTTAGCTTTATTGGTCTCTCCGCATCTCACCTTTTTAAAATAAGAGTCTCACGTGGACAGTAAGTTTAATATAAGCTTAGATGAACTTAAAAATAAGATCACCGTTTGTGGTTTGGCTGTTGAACTTCTAATGACTCGGCTGCTCATGCAGGTCTGGCTGACGTAGAGCATGACCTAAAGCAGTAGTTCCCAACCTGGGGTCCGCGCCCCCCTAAGGGGGGCGCCAGAGTTCACAGGGGGGGCGCGGGAGAGGATAAGTATTGAGGTAGAAAAAGGCATAAAAATGCTCCACTATTATAAAGGGCTTTGCAATTAATCGAAAATCCGTTTTAGATTTCGGTTTCAAACGATTATAAAAAAGCATTAATCGAGATAATTGATTATTGCATCACATTTCGCCACAGTTGTACACGTGTTGCTCTTAAAAGCGCGACAGAGCTTATGTGTGTGTGCAGCACGATCACGCAGTCAGAAGCATGCGGCCGGTCAGCATTCACTCTCATTCACACACTGAGACGAGCAGAGGAGCGCAGACATCTAAAGTCATCTTAACGTGAACGCTTTAATGGTCAAATAGGTGTCAAAACGCGGTGTTTAGTGATTATTTACATTAACACTCATTTGTGTAATAAACAAACGAGTTGAGGTTTAAAAGACGTGAAAGAGAAACCATTAAAGAGACAGCGAGAAATATTCCTTCTGCCGCCTGTTTTTATCATTATTAAACCAACATAACGAGAAAACCCTCGCTGCTCTTGACTGAAGGACTGCTGTAGCTAAAGTGTTTTTCTTACAGTGAAGATGCTTAAAGCACAGTTTGTTTCATATTTTTATTCTATTGTATTTATTTCTCTTTCCTTTGCAGGGTGGAAATTAACTGCATGTATACAGTTGAAGTCAGAATTATTAGCCCTCTTGAATATAAGCAAACCTTTTCCTGCCCAATTTCTGTTTCATGGAAAGAATATTTTATTAACTTATTTCTGAACATAATAGTTTTGATATCTCATTTCTAATTACTGATTTCTTTTTGTCTTTGCTATAATGACAGCACATAATGTTTTACTAGATATTTTTCAAAATACAAGCATTCAGATTAAAGTGCAGTTCAAAGGCTTAATTAGAGTAATAAGGCAAGTCATTATAACGGGAGTTTATTCAGCAGACAATCAAAAATATATATTGCTTAAGGGGGCTAATAATATTGACCTTAAATTGGTTTCAAAATATTTAAACCTGTCTTTATTCTAGCTAAAATAAAACAAATAGAAGAAAAAATGTTATAGGAAATACTGTTAAAATTCCTTGCTCTGTTAAACATAATTTGGGAAATATTTATTTAAAAAAAATCTCAGGATCGCTAATAATTTTGACTTTAACTGGCAATGGTTTTGAATAATCGTGATTACAATTATGACCAAAATAATCGTGATTATGATTTTTCCCAAAATCGAGCAGCCCTACTATTATATATGTATTTTAAAGTTCCAAAAAAAAAAATAATCTAAACACATGCTTAAAATTCCAACATAATAGTGAAAATAATTAAAATAAATAACTTTAAATAATTATTTAAATTTTGCTCACTCGCGCAATCTGCTTGTCAACGTGTCGTAAAGGCAAAATCAAAACAAAAATGGCAGACAAACGTAAATGCAGTGATTCTTCAGAGGCGAAGAAAAAGATTAGACAGTATGACAAAGCCTACCTAGATTTTGGTTTTATTGAAGGCCAAGACAAGTTAAAACTGATTAATTAATATTTTAATATTAATATATATATTTTCTATACATATTACTATATATTAATATTACACACACACACACACACACACACACACACACACACACATATATATATATATATACACACACACAGTACATATGTGTGTGCGTGCGTATGTATTTATATGGTGGGGGGGCTCCAATGTTTGTATATGTTCATGGGGGGGGCCCCAAAGAAAAAGGTTGGGAACCACTGACCTAAAGTACATGCAAATATTGAGGGTGTGCAAAGTAAAAGTGTGTGTTACTGTATGTTCTGATGTTTTTCAGTAGGGTTTTGCACTCACATAGATTTATTCACAGAGGGTCAGGAATTATTTTAGAGTTTGTTTTTCATTTACTGGAAGGTTTTTTAGTCTGTCTCTATATAAATCTGCATCTAGTTTGAAAATGTACAGTATTATTTACACACATTATTCAAGGAGGCAATATGTTGCAGTCTATTCTGCATAGAATAAGAATGTTCATTGGAAATAAACAATGTTACATTTGTATGTAAAATCTTTGCTTGCATTGAAATTCACGATTTCTTTAAATGTATTATGTAGAGGCTTTTTCATAAAATGCATGTAGATTGGATTTCATCCCACTTTACAGCAAAATAGAATTACAATTTGTAGACTTTTAATATGCTGCAGGGTTAAGCTGTTTGGCCTAAAATCAAAATCTCGATTAATTGAACATTTTAACTCGATTAATTAAATTTTGCACTCATGGGATTTACATACGAATGAGGAGACAAAGGTGTTGAAGGCGTACAGTATGGCTATTTCCATGTGCTGGACTCTTATTATTCAGCTATGTATAAGTATGTTCAGAAATTTTATTTAATTATTTATTTTTTTTAAAGATTTATTTTTGGCCTTTTTACCTTTATTAGATAGGACAATATGGAGACAGGAAGCAAAGTGGGAGAGAGAGAGAGAGGAGGGAAGGGTTGGGAAATGTCCTCGAGCTGAGATTCGAACTCTGCACGCCCTGACGTGCTAAAGCAGCATATGTCGGCACGTTAACCTCTTAGCTATTGCGCTGACCAGATTTTTTATATTTTAATAATATTTAATATCTTAACAATCTAAATTTATATATTTATATATATATATATATATATATATATATATATATATATATATATATATATATATATATATATATATATATATATATATATATACATTCATTCATTTTCTTGTCGGCTTAGTCCCTTTATTAATCAGGGGTCACCACAGCGGAATGAATCGCCAACTTATCCAGAAAGTTTTTACGCAGCGGATGCCCTTCCAGCCGCAACCCATCTCTGGGAAACATCCACACACGCATTTACACACACACTCATACACTTAGGAGAATTTAGCCTACCCAATTCACCTGTACCGCATGTCTTTGGACTGTGGGGGAAACCGGAGCACCCAGAGAAAACCACGCGAACGCAGGGAGAACATGCAAACTCCACACAGAAACGCCACTGCTTCACCATATATATATATATAAACATTATTTTTCAGTTAAAACTACTGAACTAATATTTAGTTGCATAGTCATTTCTTTGATTACTGCTGAGCATCTCCTGTCAAACAACTTCCGGCACCCAAAAACAGAAATTTCAGCTTAAGATGAATAATCAGTTCCTGTGGAATTTGGGGTTTTACTACAGAAACTGCATTTTAGTGTTACCATTGCATTTTTAATTGGGTTTAGGTCAGGGATTGAACTGATCACTCCATTACTTCAATCCTTTTTGCAAAGAAACCAGATTGTTTCTCACTTACTTGTGTATTTGAGGTCATTGCCTTGTTGAAACAGTCCTTAGCAGAGGAACATAATCTCTTTAAATGTTCTGATGTATTAAGGCTGATCTATGAAACTTGGAACACCTTTTGTCCAGATATACTGTAGAAAACCGTTTTAATTGCTTTTTTAGTTTTTGTTGACCTCAATAATTTTTCACTTTGTAATTCTTCCACACCTTTCTCTTGTTGTTATGAAGGATTTTGGTTAGCATGGTGACCTGTTGTGAAATGTGTGGTGAAATCCTATACAATTTCCTAAAATATCCTTTCAAATCACTGGATTTCATCAGTATTTGTTACCACATTAATGTTCATATTTATTTCCAACTAACTAAGTTGTTTTTACTTCTTAGATAATTTATAATCTATTATTATTTCATATTTTTGTTTCGCCATTAGAAAGATAAGTCCCATTCTGTGGAATTAAACCAATAATAACATCAAGACAAAGATGGAAATCAAGTACAGTTTTGTGCAACCTTCTATAAAAAGACTACAGACTATATTTGTTTCCTACAAACTTTTTTTATAGTAAGTGACAGTGTTTTTCAGCACGTCATGGAAAACGAGCAGGATTGTTAGTAAGTTTTAATTTTGCTGAGACAATTGTCAAACTTATTTTTTTTATATATTATATCTGTTTTTTTTTTGTTTTTTTTTGTTTTTTTTGTCCAACATGAAGGGTCTGCCTTTGCAAATGTTTCAAAAATCAGTTTTGAAAATGAATTATTTACACATTATTCTAGGAGGCAATATATTGCAGTCTATTCAGCATAGAATAATAATTTTTGGCTGTTCATTGGAAATGAACATGATCACATTTGAATGTAAAATCTTTGCATGCTTTAAAATTTACAATTTAATCCCATGATTTCTTTGAATGTAATATGTAGAAGTCTTTTCATAAAATGCATTAAGATTGAATTTCATCCCACTGTACGGCAAAAGTGAATTACAAATGTGAAGACTGTAACAATATACATTGATGTATAGAATCTGTGAAAATGAGAAACTGCTTTTTGGTAATTAAAGTTATTTTTTGTGGAAAATTAACTACCTTTTTTAAATTATGCATTAGGGAACATTTGAAAAAAAGTTAATTTTAGTTTAGTTTTATATTTTTGTTTGTATTTTTGAATTTAATTGTTTTATTTTTAGTTTAAGGTTTAGTTTTTTGTTTGTTTGTTTTTGTTATTGTTCCTTTTTAATGAGATTTTTCTTTCTTAAAAAGAAGTAAGATTAGTTGAGCAAGTCTTATTGTAGTTTAGTTCAGTTGAACTAAAGTTAAACTACTATATTAGCAAAAACTTTCTTCTCTTTAACAACGATGTAAACAATAATACTGATGCATTGAGAAATGTAATTGATAACATTTTTTGAACAAACTCTGCAAAAACTGCTTTAACTTTATTTATGAAGAATTTATTTAAGATATTATACTAATTCTACAAAAATAAACATTATTAATAAATTAATATGAATTATTAATAAAAAACTCATTAATAAAGGCTATTGTTGAAATTCAGCCACACTTTCATATATATATATATATATATATATATATATATATATATATATATATATATATATATATATATATATATATATATATATAATTTATTTTATGTATAAATTGTTTTTGTTTAAAATAAAAAAATAAAAAAAATCTTTTACTAATAAACAAATGTGTTGCTTAATAAAAGTTTGTTAAATAAAAAAAAGTTATTTTCTGTAAATGAAATGCTTCAACAGGTTTAAATTTGTGCAGAAAAATATTATAACTGTTTAGCAAACATTTGCAAAGGAAGATTTAAAAAAAAATATATATATATCTTCCTTTCTTAAACATGGAGAACAAATGCCATTTGTTTCATTTTTTTCCATCTACTGTCTCCTGTAGTTTGTTGCTAGGAGACTTTGTTCTAACAAGCACTGCAACACAGCAGTCATTTAGCTTACTTATACATGATCTAAACCTCAAACAATCACTTATCTCCAGTCTTACCCAGAATGCCATATTAGCTACTAGTAAAATACCATTTGGAATTGTGAATCAGCAAAGCATTAGAGGCTTCAGACAAACCGAAAATTGTTTCTTGACAGCTGTGTGTGACTCGAATGCCAAGTACAGCGTGCTCTGAGATCTGAGTTCTGCATCAGTTCTGCTCCCTCTGGTGCAGTTGCTGAGATTGTGACAGATTTAAAGTCCTCCCCCTCTGACTGTTTTGGATGGTATTGTGGTGTCGGTTATGTTTGTCAGCTTTTAGTTTCCCGTTGTGTTGTCTGCACCTGTGTGATGGATCAGGATGGGAACAGCATTGGCGCCAGATACTGCAGCTGGACCTTATGAGGTCTGTGGTTTGAACTACTAGATTGGGATGCAGTCAAGTATGAAACTCTGAAAAACAGATTTAGCATCCCTTGTGCATTAAAGCCGTGGGAATTTGGGAAAGGGAACAGTGGCTGCCATCTAACAGGGAACGTTCAGAGAGCTTTGGCTTATGTTTTAGTAAGATTATGAACTAATGTTTATGTAGATCATGTTGTGTTAACTTAAAAATAATCTGATTTTGAATAAAGTTCCGGGTTTAATTTCTTAAAGGTGCAGTATAAAGACAATATTGGTTTACCTAGTCATAGTCAACTAATAATCAGTATAGGGAAAGGACCATACTGTAAGTCTCAGACATCGGTCTGTGATTGTGGGTCTATATTTATGTGTGTTTGTGTTTATGGCTCAGCTCATTAAAATGCATGGCCCTTCCAAATATGGCAATATGGAGCTTCTGATTCTATTGGGGTATTTTATAGAGTAATAAACAAGTATTTAAAACCCTTTCTGTAGAATTTTTGAATTGGCCACACTATGCACATTCCAGTGCATATTGGAT